>NW_027542820.1:0-326 GCF_008692635.1 Crocuta crocuta
GGCTCTTATTTGTTGGGAGAGTATTGATAACTGATTCAATTTCTTAAGTTATGGGTCTGTTAGATTTTCTATTTCTTCCTGTTTGAGTTTTGGTAGTGTGTGAGTATTTAGGAATTTGTCCATTTCTTCTGGGTATCCAGTTTGTTGGCATGTAATTTTTGATAGTATTCCCTAATAATTGCTTGAATTTCTGAGGAATTGGTTGTAATAAATCCATTTTAATTCGTGATTTTATTATTTTGGTTCTCTCTCTTTTCATTTTGAGAAGCCTGGTTAGAAAGTTATCAATTTTGTTTATTTTCTCAAAAAACCAACTCTTGGTTTCA
>NW_027542821.1:0-325 GCF_008692635.1 Crocuta crocuta
CTATATGCTGAAAACTATAGAAAACTTATGAAGGAAATTGAAGAATACAACAAAATTTCAAAATATTCCATGCTCATGGATTGGAGGAATAAATACTGTTAAAATGTCAATAATACTCAAAGCAATTTGGACATTTAATGGAATCCCAATCAAAACTGCACTGGCATTCTTCTCAAAGCTAGAGCAAACAATCCTAAAATGTGTATGTACTACAAAAAACTCCAGATAGCCAAAGTAATATTGAAGAAGAAAACCAAATCAGGAGGCATAACAATCCCTGATTTTAGTCTCTACTACAAAGCTGTAATCATCAAGACAGTATGGT
>NW_027542822.1:0-326 GCF_008692635.1 Crocuta crocuta
TAACCAACTGAGCCACCCAGGTGTCCCCTCAAGCCCAGTACTGCAGATTGGAAAATGAAGGTACAGGGAGGTTAAATGACTTCCTTAGCGTCACTTCCCAGAGTAAATGAAAGGTAGGCTGGGAGGAGGGGGACCTCTGATGTTTGGTGGAGGCCACCTCACCACTTAGGAGAGGAGGGAGGGCTTGTTTTTAAATGAATTTTCTTTTTGAAAATCATTCATTTAAATCTTTCCTTTGGGCGGGGTTGTTCTCTGCAAGTATTTCCTTCTAATGCTGGGTGTGGGTGTGCAGGGTGGGGCGGCTTCATCCGCCCATCCCTGTCCCC
>NW_027542823.1:0-323 GCF_008692635.1 Crocuta crocuta
CACCAGGCCAAAATCACAAACACACGGCCTCATGCCCCAAAAGGGTCCTGGTGTGTATTTGCTGAGTTTTACTGCCCCCCTCCTTCAGTCTAGAATGGGGCCCGCTGGACAGAGGAAGCAGGAGGCCAGGAAAACATACCAGGGATTTTACGAACGAGGACATGCCCTTGAATCCCCTTCTCCAGCTTCTGGTGAAACAACTGAATTTCACAGTTTTTCTGTTTATGTATTTATGTTGAGAGAGAAAGAGAGCACGCATGCATGGGGTGGGGAGGGGAAGACACAGAGAGACAGAGAGAGAGAGAGAGAGAGAGAGAGAGAGA
>NW_027542824.1:0-326 GCF_008692635.1 Crocuta crocuta
GCCAAACTTTGGGAAAGCACTTTGGAGGTAACTATTCATTTGTCCTCAAGAGGAGGGATACCTGAGAAATCTCCTGATGATTCTACTCGAAGAATATCCCATGGTGTAGCCACAGCATCTCGCCATTGGATTACCACCACCATTTGTCCTCAAGGTCATTGAAATCCCACTTAAACTTGACTCTCAGAAAGGACCCCCTTTCATGCAATTCCTCAAGCTCTTCCTTCACTATGTTGTACAACTCTTTTTCAAGCCTGAAAAAATGAGATAGAATGCTTTTATTTTTTTCTCCTTAAATAGTTTATTGTCAAGTTGGTTTCCATATA
>NW_027542825.1:0-326 GCF_008692635.1 Crocuta crocuta
TCAAAATAATACCAGCATTCTTCACAGAGCCAGAACAAACAATGCTACAATTTGTATGGAACCAGAAAAGACTCCAAAGAGTCAAAGCCATCTTGAAAAAGAAAACCAAAGCTGGAGGCATCACCAGGCCAGCTGTATTACAAAAGCTGGAATCATCAAGACAGTATGGTACTGGCACAGAAACAGACCCTCAGATCAATGGAACAGCCTAGAGAACCCAGAAATAGACCCACAAACGTACGGCCAATTAATCTTTGACAACACAAGAACGAATATCCCAGAGAATAAAGACAGTCTCTTCAGCAAGTGGTGCTGGGAAAACTGGA
>NW_027542826.1:0-326 GCF_008692635.1 Crocuta crocuta
GCGTATAATTGCTCATAATATTCTCTTATTATTGTTTGTATTTCTCATATGTTGGTTGTGATCTCTCCTCTTTCAATCTTTATTTTATTTATTTGGGTACTTTCCTTTTTCTTTTTGATCAACCTGGCTAGGAGATTATAATTTTTGTTAATTCTTTCAAAGAACCAACTTCTAGTTTCATTAATTTGTTCTAGTGGGGGTTTTTTTGTTTGTTTCAATAGCATTAATTTCTGTTCAATCTTTATTATTTTCTGTCTTCTTCTTGTTTTGGGTTTATTTCATGTTCTTTTTCCAGCTCTTTAAGGTGTAAAGCTAGGTTGTGTATC
>NW_027542827.1:0-326 GCF_008692635.1 Crocuta crocuta
CACTGGGCTTGAGAAAAGAATGGAAGACATCAGTGAGACCCTCACCACAGACACAAAGGAGTTAAAGGATCAGAGATGAAGAGTGCAGTCGACGAGATTAGAACATGCTTGATACACTCAACAGCAAGCTGGAAGAAGCAGAGGACCTAGAAGAGAAAGGAATAGAAAGCAATGAAGCTGAAAAAGAGAAAGGAGAATTATCCAACACAAGACTAGACATAGGGAACTCAGTGACTCCACAGAATGTAATAACAATCGTATTATAGGAGTCCCAGAAGACGAAGAGAGAGAAAAGGGGGGCAGGAAATTTATTTGAAGAAATAATC
>NW_027542828.1:0-326 GCF_008692635.1 Crocuta crocuta
CCCACCAATAGAACAATTGATGGCAATATAATAATAACAGGGACTTCAATACCCCACTTACATCAATAGATAGATCATCCAGGCAGAAAATTAACAGTCTATTTGAACACTGTCTTTGAACGACACGTTGGACCAGATGGACCTAACAAACATATAGAACATTACATCCAAAAACAACAGGATACACATTCTTTTCAAGTGCACAAGGAACATTCTCCATAGATCACGTTAGGCCACAAAGCAAGCCTTAATTTAAGAAAACTGAAATCACCATGCATCTTTTCTGATTGCAATGTATAAAACTAAAAATAAGTCACAAGAAAAAA
>NW_027542829.1:0-326 GCF_008692635.1 Crocuta crocuta
AGCATCCCTGAATTCACTCTCTTGACAATTCCTCTACCTCGCCCCTGAAGTTGGGGTCAGGGGCCCAGGTGAGGGGCGGACTGTGGCCGGTGTGGACACGGCCAAAAGGTTCTTCCAGCGGGGCTCCTCGCCTCGCGTCTCATCAAGGACGAAAGTCCAGCGTCTGGAGAAGCCTCTGCGCACCCCAAATGTATCCCAAATGGGGCGGTGGCGCAAGACGCACACGTTCACTTAAATAGTAAGCGGTCGCGGCACCTGCCGCGGGCAGGCGCTGTGCCGGGCGGGGGGGCGCACCGGGAGCGCAGGAAGGCAGAGCTGGCTGCGGG
>NW_027542830.1:0-326 GCF_008692635.1 Crocuta crocuta
TCACGAACCATGAGCTCATGACCTGAGCCGAATCAAGGGTGGCCTGCTTAACCGATCGAGCCCCCAGGCGCCCCAGCCATGGCTTCATGAGTGACACTCCTACTGTCCTGACCAGCCTCTGCTGGCTGTGGCCACAGGTCTGGGACAACACATACCTGCCCACAAATGCCAGAGTGTATTCTTGTGAGGTTAACAAACACTCAGGGAATTCAGGGTGACCCTATGGTGCACTGAGGCAGCACGGACTATGTATTTGGAAACATTTCTGTTCCTCTCAGAGCATCAATTCTTTCTTCCATGCAAGAGGCTCATTTGCAGGATTTTTG
>NW_027542831.1:0-326 GCF_008692635.1 Crocuta crocuta
TATTTCATAGATGCAGTTGTAAACTTCCATCAGAAGGCACCTTATATTTTCTTCTGTCTCTTTCTGTGATGTAGCAGATAGTAATGATCGCCTAGAATAAGTCTGTTTCCTTAAGGAACACAAATTATGATAGTCTAATTCTATCATTCTTTCTTCATTTATTAGATGGCAGAATACTATGAAAAGAAACTTCTTTCAACACTACTTTCATTTCCATGAGGTGTAGTTATATAAGACAAAAGGAATGCTTGATTCTTTCCCTTATTTGTCCATGTTCAGAATGATGACATCATTTCTTAGCATACCCCAAAGGGAACACTTCACCT
>NW_027542832.1:0-326 GCF_008692635.1 Crocuta crocuta
TTCACAGACACAATGTGATACAAACTACCTAATGGAACTAACTCTGAAAATGATCTGAAGACCTGCAGAACAGCCTGTCCATACATAACCATAATGAAATGTGTAGGTACAGCAGAGTTGCAGCTGGGAACGAAGTTTCTAATAAGACTAACTACAAACAAGAGGAACACTGCAATTCCTAAGATCATCTCTTAGGTACTACTACCACAGGGAGCCTTCACTAGGAAGACATTCCCTATAAGGTCTGGCTTTGAAAACCAGAGAGATTTGACTTCAGGAATCCTAAATTTTTACTGCCTTTTATGTGAGTTATATATAAATGAATA
>NW_027542833.1:0-326 GCF_008692635.1 Crocuta crocuta
ATAGGCTGTTTATGAGAGATTCACTATGGATCCACAAACAGAAATAGATTTTAAATGAAAAAGTAGAAAACATACTCCAAGCAATTAGTTGCCAAAAAAAGAACTAATATCAGGGAGGAAAAATAGACTAAGTCAAACTGTCAAATAAACAAAGAAAAACAAGATAGAAAATTAATAGATACACAGAAATAGGGATTAAAAGGCCAATAATTAAGAAGATATGACAAATATGAGCATATATACACCACACAACAGGGCCTCAAAATACATGAAGCAAAATGACAGGTGTGAGGTAAGAAATACACGTTTCCACAATAATACTTAGA
>NW_027542834.1:0-326 GCF_008692635.1 Crocuta crocuta
GGGGGAGGCGCGCCTGGTCCGGGGTAGAGGCGGGGACGGATGCCATGGAACCTTCCGTTTGCTCGCTCAGACCCAGCTCCGAGTTCACAGCTGGGGTTACCGGGGTCCTAGGCGCCGCGCTCTGACCCCCCACCCCCAGCCTTCGCCCCCCACTGCGCGCTTCCCCTGGAGGACATTTCCGCAGGCAGAGTCCGCCTTTGGCGAAGAGAAAAGCCGGATCTGGGAAACGAAGCGACACCTACTCAGAAGAGACCAGTCCCTGGGCAAGTGTAGGGTCCTCCCTGGAGCGCGCTGGGGTTCAGACCTGCCTTGGTCTCCACTGCGCT
>NW_027542835.1:0-326 GCF_008692635.1 Crocuta crocuta
AGTCACCACCCAAATTGGGTGAATCCATTAGCCTCTGTGCTTCATCGTGTTTTCTTTGTTTATTCGCCCTTTGGTTATTGCTTATTGTGACGCAGAAGATACATATTTTTAAATGTTATATTTACATTTTTTCGTAAGATAGTCTTTGAATTTAAACATTGTGTCTTATATTGTACTAAATTATTTTTGTGTTTTGAGCAAGAAATTTGATTTTTGATCCTAGACCTGCTCTGCTGGCATGATGCTGCCATTCTGAGCTGTAATAGAGCACACTTAACTGACTTACAATCCTTCTATCAAATGCTGGCATAATGAATTAATAGACC
>NW_027542836.1:0-326 GCF_008692635.1 Crocuta crocuta
CCTTGGTAAAGGAGGACACAGAATTCTGCCCTGTCACATGCACAATGCACCATGCAAAGCAGTGATGAGAGAATGCATGGCAGTGGGATTCAATAGAGTGCTCTGATCCCTCTCTGAACTAGTGAGGGTTCACCACATGAAAAGCAGAGTTAATTGGGACATGACCACAGAAATAAAATATTTCAGGAGTACAGAAAAACAAGTGCAAAAGTACATAGTCCCGATTACTATAAAAATATTCTTCTAGGACAGCTTGGCAGCTCAGTCAGCTGAGCCTCTGATTCTTGACTTCAAATCAGGTCATGATCTCATGGTTCATGATTTAG
>NW_027542837.1:0-327 GCF_008692635.1 Crocuta crocuta
TCAACTGACTGAGCCACCGAGGCACCCCACAATCATTAATAGTTTTATCAAAACTAGCTCATTTAACTCATTTAACCCTCATTAAATCCCATTAATAAAACATAAAATAAAACATACTATTTTATTCCCATTTGGAAACTGATGCAGAGAGAAGTTAAGTAACTTTTCCAAAGTCACATAGCCAGTAAGTGTAATTGGAAGCCAGGAAACTGGACCTCTGAAGTTCATGTTCTTACCAGCTGAAATATGTGTACAGTATTTTTTTGCATTTTACTGAGAGAGCACACGAGCAGGGGAGAGGTGCAGAGAGAGAAAGACAAAGAGAGA
>NW_027542838.1:0-327 GCF_008692635.1 Crocuta crocuta
ACAGGGAAGCCAACTAGCAGGATGGGTAAATGATCTACTTAATCATTAAGGTCTAATCTGAGGCAGGAGGAATGGAAATGTAAAAGTAGGGAAAAGTATTAAGAAAGTAAAATCTACAATCTTGATAAGGGATTGCAAATTACAAGTGAGGGAAAGTGAGGACCACATTTGGCATGTGGTCTGCATTTTTGGCTAGAGTGAGAGAATAAAGGGAAATGCCACCCAAATACATAGAGGACACAAAAGTGGATGCAGGAAGAAGTAGCAGTTGAGGATGGAGCAGAATCAGTAAGTTCTTCTTTGGCCTTGTTGAGTTTAAGATTTCCA
>NW_027542839.1:0-327 GCF_008692635.1 Crocuta crocuta
CTGCTTAGGATTCTCTCCCTCCCTCTGCCCCTTTCCCCAGTTTCCATGCTTCCCCTCTCATTGTCTCTCTCTCCTCCTTGTAAATCAGGAAGTAAGGGAGGGAGGGTAAGAAATCTCTGTTTTAAAAAAAAGACAAGTGTTAGTGAGGATGTTAAGAAATAGGCACCCTTGCACACTGTAGGTAGAAATGCAAAATGGTGCAGCCACTATGGAAACCAGTTTGGAGGGGCCTCAGAAAATTAAATGTAGAGCTACCATAGGATCCAGCAATCCTGCTTCTGAGTATTTCTCCTAAGGAACTGAAATCAAGATCTCGAGAAGATATTA
>NW_027542840.1:0-327 GCF_008692635.1 Crocuta crocuta
CCCCATCCACTTCAGACACTCTATTCTCATGATTACGAAGATGCCGTTGTGCCTTGTTCCTAGGTGGGAGCCATCATCTACTGCTGGACCGGGTGTCTCAGATTCTTCAAGATCATGGTCATAATGTCACCATGCTTCAGCAGAGAGGGAATTCGTTAATGCCAGGTATCCTTTCCTACTAATTCTTGATTCCTTCTACTCTACACAAAGTGTAGAGTAAAGCAACAATGCTTTTGCATAAATGGGCTGAGAAAAGTGTTTTTAAAATCTAATTGGGCCCAAAGAATGAAAAGTGTGCATGTCAGTGAGTGTGTGTGTGTGTGTGTG
>NW_027542841.1:0-327 GCF_008692635.1 Crocuta crocuta
ATTGGTTTTTAGTGACAAGGGAATTAAATTAAGCCTATATTTATATGGACATCTTCCGTATATGTTGCAACCGTCCAAGAAAGACAGATTTAGGGATTTTCCCAATAAAGTGCATACAATAACTTTCCCTCAAGCTGTCAGTGAGGAGTGCTGTGTTACTCTAGTGAGTTTCACTGACCTCTTACTCGAGAGAGAAACCAGTGTCAGAACACATTTTTATAAATAAAACACTGTTTGCTTTTCAGTGCTGATAGTTTTCTCCTGTCTTTGAGGCTGTCGTAGAACCAGGAGGCTTGTTGTTTCTTAGGACAAGGATTATTTGCAGAG
>NW_027542842.1:0-327 GCF_008692635.1 Crocuta crocuta
GTGAGATCATAACCTGAGCCGAAGTCGGACGCTTAACCGACTGAATCACCCAGGAACCCCAAATACATTTCACAATTTTAAAAACATGTTTTTCCATAGTTCAATTTTTTAAATAAAGTACAAAGCATATTTACCAACAAACCCAAGTAATCTTCAGCTTCTCTGCAATCGGAAGTCAAAAGCAGATAAACCTCCTGTTCAGTAATCAATGCTTCAGTATCTTATCTTATTTGGAAAAGACTTAGATGTCCAATGAATTCAATGCAATTTACCATCTCCAAGAAAACTTTAAAGTTTCAGGTTACCAAAGACTTTGAAAGCTATCTT
>NW_027542843.1:0-327 GCF_008692635.1 Crocuta crocuta
ACCTCCACATTGCCAAGTTCAATGACCACATACCATACTTCATCTCACTAGACCCATCATGAGCATTTAACACATTGAAAACACCTTCCTCCTTGATCTACCTTTCGCTCTGACTCCAGTACAAAACACCATCTTGCTGGTCATCTATCCCACTGTTCCCTCACAGACTCCTTCGGTGGTACCTCCTCATCTCTCTTGCCTGAGTTCAGCCCCTGCACCTCTGATCTAGGCAACAGTTGTGCCACTGCTTATCATATTCCAAGCTCCAGTGCTATTCTCTCCCTGAAACCTAGACTCGTATATCCAATGGCTACTTGACAGCTGCAC
>NW_027542844.1:0-327 GCF_008692635.1 Crocuta crocuta
TGAGTTATTTAGGAGATCATTCTCAAACTGAGGAGTTGACTACTCAGTCTCTTCATTGCCATCTTCATGTCCTTGTTCCTCAGTGTGTAGATAACAGGATTCAGAATGGGTGTAATCATAAAGTCCAAGATGGCAAGATACTTATCCACTGGCACTGTGGGAAATGGCCACACATAAACAAAGATGCACGGTCCGAAGAACAAAACCACCA
The DNA here is from genome assembly GCF_008692635.1 of Crocuta crocuta. Taxonomy (NCBI): domain Eukaryota; kingdom Metazoa; phylum Chordata; class Mammalia; order Carnivora; family Hyaenidae; genus Crocuta; species Crocuta crocuta. The sequence goes on from NW_027542844.1 coordinate 212, forward strand.
CAGTGATGTGAGCTGACAGAGTAGAAAACGCTTTAGACAAACCACCTGAGGAACGTTTCCATACAGTGACCAGGATGAAGATATAGGACATAAGCAATAAGAAGAAGGTGCCCATG
>NW_027542845.1:0-327 GCF_008692635.1 Crocuta crocuta
GCACATTTTAATTTATAACAACCCAGTTTGGATTAATACCAATTTCATTTCAGTAGGACACAAACTTCACTCCTACAGAATTTCTCTATGTTTTGTCATCAAGTACTTCTTTATAAATAGCATGCTCATAAATATGGGTTTATAATCTGTTTTATGCAGTCGTCTTTTATATCAAATGGGGGGAGGAATTAGAAAGAAAATGTACACTACTGATTTTTACAATTACCTATGTAGTTAGCTTACCTGTATGTTTTCCTTCAAGTGAAAGCAAATTACTGTCTCATGCCTTCTCTTTTCAGCCTGAAGGAGACTCTTTAGAATTTCTTG
>NW_027542846.1:0-327 GCF_008692635.1 Crocuta crocuta
AGAGAATCCCAAGCAGCCTCTGTGCTGTCAGCACAGAGCTCAACATAGGGCTTGATCCCACAAACCATGAGATTGTGACCTGAACCAAAATCAAAGCTGGACACTTAACTGACTGAGCTACCCAAATGCACCTCCACTGAGCATTTTAATGGCTTTTCCTAAGGCTGATGTTTGAAACAAAATTCAGTCGTATAAAACAAAGCCTCATTAATCTGTTCATGATTGCAACTTTTGACTCCAAATTGTCTTTAATGAAAACTCTGCTCCTCCTTTAGATCTGTGTTTATTAACGTGCTAGTCTGGGATCTTTCCCTTTTAGTTAAAAGG
>NW_027542847.1:0-327 GCF_008692635.1 Crocuta crocuta
GGACAGGTTTTGGTGTGGAAATATGTTTTTGTTTTTCTTGGATAGGTACCTACAATTAGAATTGTTGGCCCTTTATTTAACCTTCTGATGAATTGCCAAACTCTTCTTAAATGGCCACACCATTTTATGTGCCCTGAGCATTATATGTACTGTTAACAATTTTTCCACATTCTCACTAACACTAGCTATTGTCTATCTCCTTGATTATAGCCATCCTAGTGCATTTTACTAATTAGTAATGATGTTGGGCATCTTTTTAGAAATCTTTTTAAATGTTTTTATTTTATTTTTGAGAGAGAGAGAGACAGAGCATGAGTAGGGGAGGGG
>NW_027542848.1:0-327 GCF_008692635.1 Crocuta crocuta
TCATGACCTGAGCTGAAATCAAGAGTTGGATGCTTAACCAAATAAGCCACCCAGGTGCCCCTCTTACATTTTTTATATGCTGGCCTAAAGCAGATTCTCTTAAATAGTTTAGGCACATAAAAATATTACTGTGGAAGCTAATTAATCAATATTATAAAAAGAGGCAAAAAATACATCATTTGTTTATCCATCAACAAATATATACTACTCTTTGGCAGCCCATATGTCAATAAGTAGGCAAAATTCCCAGACAAAATGATAAATGAAGCAATCCTCAAGAAGTTTGAAGTTCAGGAAACATCATCATCATCATCATCATCATCATCA
>NW_027542849.1:0-327 GCF_008692635.1 Crocuta crocuta
GTTTCAGACTCTGTGATCCCCCTGTTCATAGAGTCTTAATGGAATGAACCCTGACTCTCGCCTTTATCCTTTTTCCCTTTTTGTTCGGGCCCCACAGTTGTTTCCACATTTCCATTTTCTCTCCAGCTGCTTTTCGGGGGGTGCTTTTCCCCTACTGTTTTCTTTCTCAAATTCCATATATGTGTGAAATCATTAAAACATTTTTTCATGTTTATTTTTGAGAGTGAGCAAGAGAGAACACAAACTGGGGAGGGGCAGAGAGAGAGAAGGGGCAGAGGAACCAGAGAGCTCTGCACTGACAGCAGAGAGCCTGATGTGGGGCTCAAG
>NW_027542850.1:0-327 GCF_008692635.1 Crocuta crocuta
CCATGGTAAGGGACTGGAGAGTGGGGAAGAGTTGAATATAATGGAAGATGGTGGGGGGAGTTCTTCTGCTGTCTCTGCAAGTCAGAATCAATCTCCATCCACCTCTGGGATTTATGAGATGCAGGACATGGTGCAGCTCCCATGGGGAACATAAGTTGTGTCTCTACCAAGGATGTGCAGAAAGACAAGGTAAAATCTATTGTACTTTTCAGTTGTAATGATTTCTGGCAACTTCTATCTGGCCTTGTCTGGTTTCCTATGTCTTATGGTATCTTTACTATTTTATCTACTTCTTCCTCACAAGCCTCCAGGCTTCTCCATTTTAAG
>NW_027542851.1:0-312 GCF_008692635.1 Crocuta crocuta
TCTCTGACCCTCCCCTGCTCATGCTGTCTCTCTCAGAAATAAATGTAACATTTTTAAAAAAATTTTTTAAAAAGAGGGCACTTGTACAATGAGCACTGGGTATTAATATGTAAATGATAAGTCACTAAATTCTACTGAAACCATTATCACACTATAGGTTAACTAACTAGAATTTAAGTAAAGTTTTGAAAAAAAAAAATATATATATACATAAACAAAGATATATGGAAGCATCCCAAGTGTACATCAATAGATGAGTGGAAAAAGAAAGTGTACACACACACACACACACACACACACACACACACACAC
>NW_027542852.1:0-327 GCF_008692635.1 Crocuta crocuta
CTTCTTGGGAGTCACTGATATCTTGGACCTCGGGTCAGTTGGATCCCTGATTTCTCACTCCTTGGTTGCGCTTTGTGTTCTCATCATCAGGTATCAGCCTGGGAGGAAGAATGAGACAAATGAAGCAGAGGTGCAGGAGGAGAATAGACGTGTAGCAGAGAAGCTGACTCTACAGGGACTACTTTTTCCGGGCTGCTCCACCCCCACTCCACTCTCTGGCCGCGTTGTCTATGTTTGCTCTTCACTGCTTGTTCTGCTGATCATTCTTCTCTGCCTGGTGCTGACCCAGTTGCCAGATCTGCTTTCTGGAGACCCAGTGTGGATTTC
>NW_027542853.1:0-327 GCF_008692635.1 Crocuta crocuta
CTTCCTGAATAACTAATGTGACTTAGTTCATGTAGTGTTTCTCACGGCAGGTGCAAACAGTTCCAGGACTCCATCTTTGTAGCTCTAGTGCTTTGAAGCAGCATTAACAACTGGAAAGATCTGTAAAGCCAAAGAGCTCCCTAGGGTATGGGAAATACAGCAGTGTTTCTCAGAACATTGTATATTTTTGAAACAAGATTTTTGGAAGTCAAATTTCCATTATCTTCTATGAATATTAGGCACTGTTCAACAAAAGGTCATCGCCCCTCAGTTTATTGATGATGAGACACTAAGGGAAGAAACTGAGGAGGGAATTGTGTCAAGAGA
>NW_027542854.1:0-327 GCF_008692635.1 Crocuta crocuta
TCACAAAGAACTATCTGATCAGTACTCTAAGATAGAATTGTCCCTGTGAAGCCCTTAGCTGTGCCCTAACAATACACAGTAATCAGTAGAGTTTTCCTTAAAAGTGTATTCTTTGCTCCAAATAAACTCCAGACGAGCTTTTGATTTTCTCTTGGAGGCAAGGTAATAATCACTGACTGCATTTCTTCATCAGAGGCTTTTCAGAATTTTTCATCTCTCTTATCTCTCAGGACTTACTGTCGCAAAGCACTTGCTTATCTCCTCCAGTTATTACATCAGTTTTAAATGCTTCTAAATATCTATAAATGTCAAGTGTTTTGGAAAGAC
>NW_027542855.1:0-327 GCF_008692635.1 Crocuta crocuta
TGTGGAAACTAATTTGACAATAAACTATTTGAAAAAAAATAAATAGTTTCAGATTTACAGAAAAGTTGCAAGCATATCGCAAAGGCTCCCATCTTCCCCACACCCAACTTACCCAGTTATTAACATCTTACATTCCTGTGGCAAGATCGTCACAACTAATGCTGAAATACTATTAACTAAAGCCAATATTTTATTAGGATTTATTTAGTTTTTCTTAATGTTTCTTTAAAGAAACACATTTATTTACTTTTGAGAAAGAGACACAGACAGAGTGAGAGTGGTGGAGGGGCAGAGAGAGAGGGAGACAGAATCTAAAGCAAGCTCCAG
>NW_027542856.1:0-327 GCF_008692635.1 Crocuta crocuta
TAGTATTGAGTTATAATACAGACTATATCAACTAAATAATTGAAAACTAAAGACCGATAACATAATCTCAAGTGCAGAAGAAAATGAATGATTTACAGAAATATTCTACTCTTAAGGAGGTGGAAGAGAACTCCCACTACATAGATGGGGTTGTACCCAGAAAGTCCCTACAGGAGTACAGGATGGAAGAAAGGGAAAAGAGAAATCTGACAAGTATCGTGTCAGCTAGGGCATCAATGTCTACACCAATGAGAATTAGGCATGTTGACAGTGTGTATCCTTGATGTCAGGAAATGAACATGCCTGTCTCCCTCTCTGGTCTTCTGG
>NW_027542857.1:0-328 GCF_008692635.1 Crocuta crocuta
AAAAAATCAGTCATTACACTCCCAATTAATAAAAATGTGAAAAATGAGTAGAAGTTCATAATTTGTAATGATGATGTGGTCCTAACGTGTTTCATTTGGAAAATGATTCACATTGTCTACAAAACTTTTTCCCAAAAGGTGTGTGCATATTTAATTTAATCTTAACTCTTTTGCTTATAAGATTTTGCTGCTCTAAAATGAAAATATAACAGGATTATTTCCCATTCAATATTTTCATTTACGAAATAGTCATTCAAGTGACTTATAAGGCACTGAACAGTGAAGGTTACAAATACTATGTTTCAATGTTTCGATCTCCTATTTTTTT
>NW_027542858.1:0-328 GCF_008692635.1 Crocuta crocuta
GGTAATAAACCAGGGAACATGTTTAGTCATTCATCAAAACTAAATGCACATAAGACCGTTGGTACCAGAGAGGAAAGGTATATAGGTAACGAATGTGTCAAAGCCCTTGACCCCCAGCAAATGCATACTGGACAGAAACCTTACAAATGTGAATAATGTGTCAAAACCCTTAAATTGTGGTCAGCTATTACTCAACATGAGGTAACTCATACTGGAGAGAGACCTTACCAATGTAAAGAATGTGGCAAGGGCTTTAATCGATCCTCAACCCTTAATGAGCATAGCAAAACCCACACTGGAGAGAGACCTTACCAATGTAAAGAATGTG
>NW_027542859.1:0-328 GCF_008692635.1 Crocuta crocuta
AAAGTTTCAGGATACAAAATCAATGTACAGAAATCTGTTGCATTTTTCATACATCAGTAATTAAGGAACAGAAAGAGAAATTAAAGAATTAGTCCTATTTACAATTGCATCAAAAATCTAAGAATAAACCTTACCAAAGAGGTAACCAAAATTTGTATTCTGAAACCTATAATAACTGATGAAAGAAATTGAAGATGAAATAAAGAAATGGAAATACATTCCATGCTCATGGATAGGAAGAGCAAATATTAAAATATCCCTAGTACCCAAAGAAACTGCCACATTTAAGGTAATTCCTATTAAAATACCACCCGCATATTTTACAGAG
>NW_027542860.1:0-324 GCF_008692635.1 Crocuta crocuta
ACACACACACACACACACACACACACACACTGACTTAGACAAAATGACAAAATGGAGGAATTCACTCCAAAAGAAAGAATAGGAAGAAGTAATGATCAGCCACTTAATAAACATGGATATCAGTATGATTTCTGGAACAGAATTTAAAAGAGTATATAAGCATATGAACTGGACTGGAAAAAAAGCATAGAAAGCACTAAAGAATCCATTACTGCAAAGATAAAGAGCTAAAAACTGGTGAACCTTAAATTTAAAAATGCTATAACCAAGATACAAACCTGACCGGATGTCATGACAACAAAGATCAACAAAATGGAAAAAAAA
>NW_027542861.1:0-328 GCF_008692635.1 Crocuta crocuta
AAATGAGTTTTAGTTTTCAGGATAGAAGACCAAAGTACAAAATTCTGTTGCCTTTATAGATAGTAGCTATAGATAATTAGAAATTTGAAATTTGAAAACAGTACCATGTAAAATAACATTACTATTTGAAATACTAAATATGGCAAAAGTTGTCCAAGAATTCTACATTAAAAACTACCAAATATTACAGATAAAAATCAAAGAAGACCTAAATTTACCTCGTTCATGGGATCAAGGACCCACTATTATTAAATTAATTCAACATGTGCAAATACCTTTGAGGCAAATACCTTCCTTCCTTCTTTTCTTTTTTCTTTTCTTTTCTTTT
>NW_027542862.1:0-328 GCF_008692635.1 Crocuta crocuta
ACATTCTGTTGGATTTCAGGCAATGTTGCCAGAAGATTCTCTGACATAGCAGAAGTTCCCCCAAGCAGTCGGGAAGATTTCTCCAATTTTAGGGGCCTAGAGAGGAAAGCCATGCAAGAATAGAGGGCAGGGAAGGGAGGCACCGACTTCTGGCAGACGCCGGGTCTGACAGAGCAGCTGTGGAATGCCCTCTGCCTCAATCTCCTCATCTGTGAAGGTGGTAATAAGGGATCTTTACAGTGACTTACAGCTTTAGGAGCCTGTCATTTCAACTCTTATCGGAGTAAGATCAAATACATTTGGGGAAATAAATGGAATTTCAATATCC
>NW_027542863.1:0-328 GCF_008692635.1 Crocuta crocuta
GAAAGCAAAATGAAGAAATCCTCAGATCAATAAAATGAAGATAGTTGCTAGCCAGCATGCGGTGTAAAGAATACTAAGAAAAGGCTCCAGACAAAGGAAACCCATGGTAACTTGGATACACACGAGAGAATGAAGAAGCCTGAAACTGAATGTAAGGGTAAATATAAAAGATCACATACACACGTATAATCTTAATTTCTTTAAAAAGGTGTATGTCTGTTTAAAAACAATAACAATGTGTTGATGGATTTAAGTAAATGGAGCTATGTCATTGCAACTTTTCTATATTTGACTGGAAATCATTCAATATTAAGTTTACAGAGAATGT
>NW_027542864.1:0-328 GCF_008692635.1 Crocuta crocuta
ACTGAGACTGTGTGCATCAGACCCACAAGAGTGCAGGCTCCTTCTGGCACCTGAAAGACCTGCTCCAGCACATTCTTACAGGGAGCCCTATGGGCCAACTCCCACTGCTTGTCTGCAGCTGTCAAGAAGACTCTGAGGTGTAGTCGGCACAGGAAGTGCTTCTGAGCTCTGCTAACTCAGTTAGTAAAGACAAAGGGACCTCCTCACCCCTCACTCCAGCCCAGGTCTATTCCAGTCAGACTTCTGAGGTGACTTGGCTCCTGAAGTGGTGAGGGCCTACCGTGGGCGCAACAGAGAGGCAGGCCCAGCTGAAAAGCCAGCCCTTAAG
>NW_027542865.1:0-328 GCF_008692635.1 Crocuta crocuta
GCAGCCGCTGGACACTCACCTCTGTCCTCTCAGGCTTCTCACAATCTCCCACTAGGACAGCAGGCTGAACAGTTGAGGAGTTTCCTTAGGGGGGGTGGTCATTTGACCTCAATCTGCCCAATCATCATACTCCATCCTCCCTGGCCACAGTGTTTGCCTCAGGACTGGGTACGTGCCAGTCAGTTCCCAGTCGGTCCAGATCTTAGGGCTGGAATCAGAGAGAATGAGAGGTTCTTTTTCTGTTGTAAACTGACAGCCTGTGACAGTTGGTGGCCATGTTGGTTTCCTAACGGAAAAGCCCAGCTGAGTATGACACCAGCACAGAGGA
>NW_027542866.1:0-328 GCF_008692635.1 Crocuta crocuta
TTTTTTTTTTTAATTTGGGGAAATAACTGTGTTTTACAGCTGAAGGAAAGTACAGATCTGAGAACTGTGCACAATGATGCAAGAAACTGGGACTGGGTGGGGGAACTGAACAGGGATGCTGAAAATTGACTAATTTTATTTATTGGGGTGACTCGCTTCTGTGTTAACGTTTGTTCGAGCAATAAGCTGGATTTTCCAAAAGTAAGAGGGTCGTGGAGCACCTAGCTAAGCCAGGCTCCGTGCCTGGTGACAGAAACAGGGTCCCAGGCCCCCAGGGCAGCAGCGTCCAGGGGGGTCCTGCAAAGCTCCACGCCCATGGGAGGGGCCG
>NW_027542867.1:0-328 GCF_008692635.1 Crocuta crocuta
AAAAAATCAAATTGTTTATACTGACAGGGCCCCACACCAATAAAATACACTTTCAATGGTTTTTCATATCTTGGTAGTGGCCCTTATGGAAATCATAGTAATAGGGTTCATACTAGCCTCTAGTGAGAACCATAAATTCCCTGAATAGTATACTTCTTCTATCCAGCAAGGTCAGATACAGTGATGTAATATGCTTAGTTCATGCCCTGAGAAGTCAGATTAAGGTCTAGTTAAAGACACAGAAAGCTCTGAATCTCTAATGTCTTACTTTCTTGATAAATGCAAATGTCTTCCTATCTGAAAGTTAGAGGTGGGCCTGGGTGGGCTC
>NW_027542868.1:0-328 GCF_008692635.1 Crocuta crocuta
CACAGTTAGATGCTTCACATTTATTTATTTTAAAAAGCATCCATATTGCTTTATAATGTTATCTCTTATTGCACTTTGTTTTACTCAGTTCCCTTAAGATATATTGCAGGTCAGAAGCTCTTTTTCCTGACTCCCTTACATTTAAGTTTGTGAAATGTGCTCAGATGTATGGCCCGCTGGGGTATAGACCCTAGTTTCCAGACGGAGTATGGAAGACTCAGGCTCAGCGAGCCCAGCCTTCTTCCATCACCTTCACACCACACTGTTAGGAGATCATCTTTCTAGACTCAGTATCCATAAGATCCAGGCGGTCTGTAATGTCTATGCC
>NW_027542869.1:0-328 GCF_008692635.1 Crocuta crocuta
TTAACCGACTGAGCCACCAGGGGCCCCGCCAGGCTTTCAACCCCAAGGCCCTGCAGACGCTTTTGGATGCCAGTGATCTCGGATGCAGGTGGGTGCCAAGGAGAGGTGCCCTCGAAGACACAGCTCCTGCCAGCAGACTAAGCACACGCCCAGCACGGTCCCAAGCACCCCGCACACCTTTGCTGCGTGCCTTGTGCTGTGGTGGGGTGGGCAGGAGCCAGAGAACGGAAACCCTCAGGCCTTCCTTCCCCTCCCGTGCTCCCCTCTGCCGGGAGTGCATTTGCTTGCAGGAGTCGGAAGGAAGTGGTCAATATGCTCCGGGGGGGGG
>NW_027542870.1:0-328 GCF_008692635.1 Crocuta crocuta
TGTTTCCTGCCCTCATATTTCAGAGGCCAGTGGGAAGATGCAGACAATAGAAAGCAGACAAAACGTTTCGAACGAGATTGCGTATTCTGAATTCGGCCGTGCAGGGAAGGAACTTGCGTTTCTCCTCAAGAGTGTCCCAGGACAGAGAGACCTTGCAGGGTAGGAGCATTGTGAGGTGCCCATGGGAACTGCGTTTGTGGTGAGCACCGCGGGACCTGTAGAGGTGCCGACTCAGTGTACACTTGAAACGAGTGGACATTGTATGTCAACTGGAGCTCAGTTAAGGATGAAGAGTATCTCAGGGCTTGTAATTAAAGAGCAAAATGAG
>NW_027542871.1:0-328 GCF_008692635.1 Crocuta crocuta
AAAGAAAGAAAGAAAGAAAAAGAAATGGATGGAAAGCTTCCAAACTCATTCTATAAAGCCAACATTACCTTGATTCCCAAACCAGACAGAGACCCCATTAAAAAGAAGAATTACAGGCCAATATCCCTGATGGACCAGGACACAAAAATTCTCAAAAAGATACCAGCAAATCAAAGTCAGTATATTAAAGTATTACAGTATATTAAAATAATTATTCACTATGATCAAGTAGGATTTATTCCTGGGCTGCAGAGTTGGATTAGTATTTGCAAATCAATCAGCTTGATATACCACATTAATAAAAGAAAGGATAAGAACCATATGATCC
>NW_027542872.1:0-328 GCF_008692635.1 Crocuta crocuta
CTGTCTGGCTAGGGAATCAAAGTGATGCTGGCTTCATAAAATGAGCCCGGGAATTGTCCTTCTATTTCTATTTTTTTGAAAAGCTTGAGAAGAATCTGTATTAATTCTGTGTTAAATGTGTGTTAGAATTTCCCAGGGAAGCCATCTGGGCCAGGGCTCTTATTTTTTGAGAGATTTTTTATAACTGATTTGTTTTCCTCACTAGTTATTGGTCTGTTCAGACTTTCTATCTTTTCCCATGTTAATTTTGGTAGTGAAACAGTGTTTAGAAATTTGTCCATTTCACTTGTGGGGATGATCACTGAGTGTTATGTGGAAACTAATTTGA
>NW_027542873.1:0-328 GCF_008692635.1 Crocuta crocuta
TGACACCGTTTGGTGACAAACTTGCAGAAGAAATGACCACACTCGGAAGGGTAGAAATCCTCAGTGGGCTGTGTGGACTGACGCCCAGCACGCAGCCAGCACCCAGATCAGGAAGCCAGCACCCCAGGAGTCCCCCCTCCTGCTGTCTTCTAGACACCGGCTGGCACGGGCCGCCGGGACTCTGACCCTGCCCCTCAGGGGTCTCCTGTTGTCAGTGTGGGGAGCAGTTGGAAACTCTCCGGGAAGTGAGCCCTTGTGACTCTGGCTGTTTCCTCCTGAGCTGGGGCGGCCGGTGGGGTGTGGGGCGGGGTGGCGGGGGCCCTAATGA
>NW_027542874.1:0-328 GCF_008692635.1 Crocuta crocuta
CATTCCAGGCTGCTTGAGCAATAGGTGGACCAGGATCCGGGAACTCGGGAATGGGCTACAGAAAAGTCTCCGTTTGGCTAAAGATGACTGGTGTCAGAATACAACGAAACATATGTAACTAAAAGATAAATTCTGAACACGATGAATTGTTATCTTAACTTGAAACAAGGCTTTTTTTGTTTTTTGAGACAACAAATGTTAGAAAAGCTTGGTTACTTTTAAAACTTGTGGTGAAAATAAACACTAAAGGTTTAACACGAACCTGAGTGCATTTTTAGTCTCAGAGTCAACTGTCACAGGTCCATGTTATGTGTTCACATGGCCATGT
>NW_027542875.1:0-328 GCF_008692635.1 Crocuta crocuta
TACACTGTATGTTAACTAACTTGAATTTAAATAAATACATTTAAAGAGTATATAAAAAAGAAAATAAATCATTGATGAAATGTATTAGAGTATTTCCTTATATCCATTAAAAAAAAGAACTATCATATAATCTAGCAATTCCACTTCTGGGTATTTATTTGAATTAAATTAAAACACTGACTAAAAAGATATGCAAACCCATGTTCATTGTAGCATTATGTACAGTACCCAAGACATAGAAACAACCTACATGTCCATCAGTGGATGAATAGATAAAGAAAATATGGAATATATATACACAGTGGAATAGTACTTAGCCATAAAAAAA
>NW_027542876.1:0-329 GCF_008692635.1 Crocuta crocuta
TCTTATTTGGCATAATTTGGGGTATTTGCAAATGGTGTTGGTTTTCACTTTCATGTAAAATACTTGATAAGTTTTACCCGAAGTCAACATGGTAAGGGCATAGAGGAAAACATGAAGAATCAAATGTCCAGTATGAGGGGTGGGAAAGTAGAGAAGAAAACGGTGTGAACATACTTTTCTTTTCTTGAATAAGAAAGGCATGAGAATACATAGAAGGCATGATTAAAAATTCCAATAGAACTGTCCCTTCTTCCTTATTTCACACAAAACAAGCAGTAGGTAAAATGCGCTATCAGACAGAAATTTACCATTGGACTCTGCTCACTAGT
>NW_027542877.1:0-329 GCF_008692635.1 Crocuta crocuta
CAATTTTAAAGAATGAATATTTTATATCTTAACAAAAACCTCTATTTTGGTTAAAAACCATTTGCAGTTCAATCCTTTAACTTAACTGGCTTAAAATCCTTCTCAATTCAATGAGTAATTATAATAAATTATCTGAAAATGTTTGTACATGTTAATTCTTTAAAAGTTACATGTGATAAGATTGTCTTTATTCAGTCGAGTGGCAGTGACATGAAATATAGATTACCTGTAGGGAGGGAGGCAAGGAAAGTAGTCAAAGAATATTCAATTAACATTAATGTTAATAATTTCCTGATGCAGAGAAGAAAATGAACTTGTTAACCTCCAAA
>NW_027542878.1:0-329 GCF_008692635.1 Crocuta crocuta
ATCTGCGTGCCTTCTTTTGAAACATGTCAATTCATGTCTTCTGCCCATTTTCTAATTTGGTTATTCAATATTGGGTGTTGAGTTTAATAAACTCTTTATAGATTTTGGATATTAATCCTTTATCAGGTATGTCGTTTGTAAATATCTTCTCCCATTCTGTAGTTTGAGTGTTTTCTTCACTGTGTAGAAGAAGCTTTTTATTTTATGTAGTCCTTATAGTTTATTTGATATTTTGTTCCCTTTGTCTCAGGAGATATACATAGAAAGAACTCACGACTGATGATGTCAAAAAGATTACTGCCTATGGTTCTCCTCTAGAACTTTTATTG
>NW_027542879.1:0-329 GCF_008692635.1 Crocuta crocuta
TGCGTGGTCAATGGCATTTAGAAATGCACTTAACTATATCTTCAGGGCATGAAATTTGATTTTTCAAAAGAGACAAACCAGTCAGTGAAATAAGCTGTATTGATGCATATAGTTCCTAACAAGACTCACATCCCCAGAAGAGTCAACACTTGTTCGATAATTACCATCTTCTGGATGTTTTCTTTGAAACTCAGAAAAGAAGTCTGTTTCACAGCTGAGTTCATTTAGTCTCTGGTCAAGCCCTCTCTTTCTCTGCATGCTCATTAAAACAGATGCACATACATGTATAGGAGGATTAGGAGGAACTTAACGGTGGGCCATGGGGGAGA
>NW_027542880.1:0-329 GCF_008692635.1 Crocuta crocuta
ACTACACTTCAGAAAAGGGTTTTAAATGTCAAGCCAAGAAGCTGGGATTTGTGTTCAATAGAGAACCATGCAAGGGGTTTGTGCCGAAGGAGATCAGAGTTTCAGAAAGCTCTGCCTGACCGCGCCGGCGGGCTAGTGGAAGCTGAGAGGCCGGGGAGGGGCTGGTGCTGACATCCAAACATGAGAAAAAATGAGGTCTGAGCTGGGGAAGGGGTGGTGGAAATGGAGAGATCTCAAGAGCAATTACAAGAGGATCCCTAAATTCTCATTTTTCAGACTCCACTGGCTGATTTTAAAGACTCTTTTTTTAAGTTCATTTATTTATTTGG
>NW_027542881.1:0-328 GCF_008692635.1 Crocuta crocuta
TCTCTCAGAAATAAATAAAACATTAAAAAAAATTTTTTTTAATTTGCCTTAGGTTTACCTTAATCAACTCTGTTATAGATAAAAATATATAGTCAAACCTATGACACCCTCCCTCTATGATCTCCTCAATGTTAAGGTTATTTCAGTGAGCACAACTGACAATGGTCTGATTTTCACATCCATAGTAAAAGGGATATACACTAAATTTGAGACAGTCATTGACAATGTGTTTTATTTTAACCAAAGCCACTAGATTTATAAGTGTCCTCCTCTGCATCAAAGCAATAAACCTAAATTCCTAAAGACTAATATTCTGTGTAATTATTTC
>NW_027542882.1:0-329 GCF_008692635.1 Crocuta crocuta
ATAATTAACTTGTCCAACTAATAATTAAGTGACTGCTTTAAGCAACTGTTTGTGTGTCATTTTTAGAGCATTTTCTATCCAACGTTTTTATATGGTTCTTTATATTACACTGTCAGAAGGAAACACAGGTCTCAAAGATTCTGAAAATGAAAAATTTTTAGAGAGGAATTCAGTGAACAATAAATGGGTATATCAGTGGAAATATGCCTTATATAAACATCTTTCATTGTTTTCATACTGAAACAGAGACTAAAATTTTCAGAATTCTGATATAATCTATTTCCCTTGAGTGTTTACATCTTGCCTTCTCCTTCCAAGTAGGTATTGAA
>NW_027542883.1:0-329 GCF_008692635.1 Crocuta crocuta
AGAAGGGAGGATCAGGACAGTTAGAAAATAAAGAAAAATATTCACAAAAAAAGATTGAAATGTAGATTCTGCCTGTTATTTGTTATTTCTGATATCCAAAAGATCCAATGAAAGGGGACTTGGGAGGGTGCAAGTTATCACTGAAAGAAGGAGTTTATAGTGCTGTAGGGTATTTAAAAGGCAGGTTTTTTTAATTATCATAAAAAATTGGCAGTCTTTTGTTTAAGAAATAGTCATGCAGTCTCCTCTCTTCCTGGGAGTTAAAACTCTTGGACTTACTCTTGGGATTTTGAAATAGCATAATCCACCAGAATATGAGCTGTAAAGAA
>NW_027542884.1:0-328 GCF_008692635.1 Crocuta crocuta
TATGTGGAAACTAACTTGACAATAAACTATTAAAAAAAAAAAAGAGTTGTCAAACTGGTTTTTAATAATCTCCTTTGAAAATTGGCATCTTGTTCTGGCATACCTCTCTGGAAAAATCAGAGTTTTGAATCTTGGTGCCTCAGTTAAAACTTCTGATTTAATAATCTGTTATAAGTATTTTATAATCATCTATCATTGAAATCTCTTTATCATTTAAAAACCAAAAATAGAATCATTTCCTCACATATATTTAATACAGTCCTTTAAATTTTCTGTCAGGTTATTTTTAAAATATTTTTTAATGTTTATTTATTTTTGAGAGAGAGAC
>NW_027542885.1:0-329 GCF_008692635.1 Crocuta crocuta
AAATAAAAATCTTTGGCAAAGTGAAAGGACAACCAATAGAATGTGAAAAAAATATTTGCAAACTGTATATCTGATATGGGATTAATATCCAAAATACATAAAGAACTCATACAACTCAATAGCAAAGCAAAAACACACAAAACAATAAATAATCCAACTAGAAATGGGCAAAGGAATTGAATACACATTTCTCCAAAGAAGATCTAGGAAAGGCCAACACTACACGAAAAGATGCTCAACATGACTGGTCATTAGGGTAATACAAATTAAAATCACAATGAGATAGGAGGGGGCAAGATGGCGGAGAAGGAAGGAGCTCCGCACTTGCA
>NW_027542886.1:0-329 GCF_008692635.1 Crocuta crocuta
GAAGAGACACACTCCAAGACTTCTCGTTCTCACCAAGGAGCACACCATTAAGAATTACAGCCCCAAAATGGTACTGATTATAACCACCAGGACTTATCAATTCATTTTACTGAGACTCCTCACATCTGGATCGAAGGACTATTTGGTACAATGTATACTGACACAACACAAAGGAATACTGTAAGGATAATTTAATATATTGAAATATATACATATCTATGTATATATGTATGTATTAGTAATTCAATTTCATACATATGCTTACAGAGAAGTGTAGCATAATTATACATACATACAATTATTTTATATTCTACATTATTATTTTATTA
>NW_027542887.1:0-329 GCF_008692635.1 Crocuta crocuta
CAGCTCAGCTGCATCCCGGGTGGGGGTGGGGCCACCCCAGCTGTGTGTCTCCCGCACACCTCTGACCGCAAGGTTATTGAACGACAGCTGGAGAACGAGCTTCCATGGCGTGGAATCCCCAGGCCTCACAATCTTGCTGACTTGGGTCCGGGAGCCCAGATGTGAGTCCCAACTCTGATACCTGCGGGTGTGGCCCTGTTTGGAAATTGGGTCTTTGAAGACACCAAGTGCAGAGGAGGGCCTACTGGGGTAGAGGGGCTCTAACCCAGGGGCCGGGGTCCCGACACGAACAGGGACATAGCACACAGAGGCGGTGAGAAGGCAGCCTG
>NW_027542888.1:0-329 GCF_008692635.1 Crocuta crocuta
TCAAGTCATTTCTGCCCCTAGTCTGTTGCATACCTTTCCTTTGACAAGCGTGGGATATTTCAATGTATAAATTTGGAAGGAACGTCAAGATTGTGTTTTCTGGCAGGGAACAGCCATTGGAAATCATGTGGTGTAGTTCTGAATTTTACTTTATAGTATAGTTGTGTATTTAACATAATGGTAATGTAAAGTTTTACCGCTAGCACTTCTTTCCCAGGTGTTTTCCCACAGAAAAGTAAGATTTGTACGGTTTTGAGCTAAAAACAAACGTTGTTTAGTAGGAAGTCAGCCCAGAAATGGGTGGGAAGACAGGCCTTACCGCCCCCCCC
>NW_027542889.1:0-329 GCF_008692635.1 Crocuta crocuta
TCAGAAATCTTTAAGATTTCCTGAGTGGTAGGAGTGTCTTTATTACACTAAGGAGGCAGCTCTGGGCAGGGGTTCCCCACAGAACTTCACAGTGGGGGACTGGACACCTTTGAAACCCAACTACATGATTGGATGGAAACACACAGCAGCCCAACCTATGGGGAGAGGAAAGAGGCTGGCTGGGGATGGAGTTTAGTCATACGGCCAATGGTTTCATCAACCATGTCTAGGTAGTGAAGCCCTGATTCAACACCTGGAGAAGCTCCTGGGAGCTTCTTGGTGGGGGACAAAAGCTACTGTGCTGGCAATCCTCCCAAACCTTGCTCTAT
>NW_027542890.1:0-329 GCF_008692635.1 Crocuta crocuta
AGAAAGCCTTGTCATCTCTAACCTCCTCTTTGATGACATGCAAGCCCTAGGCAAATTACTATGTAAACCAGGCTTAAGACTCACTGTAAGACATGGGGACTAAGGAACTAGTCTGACTTCATATTAAAGCTCTTCTGGAACTAAAACAACTTAAGAGGGGGGAAAGAAATCAAAAGTCTTCGGCAATCTTTATATTTTCAAGGAGATCCCCTGTGCAATTAAATCATTCTCTTATTTCACTCTTATTCTCAAAGTGGGCTGGACACAGTGGATGATAACCTTCGAGTACAAAGGTTCTCGTTTGTAAGCTATAAAATACTAGGGAGAAA
>NW_027542891.1:0-330 GCF_008692635.1 Crocuta crocuta
AAAAAAAATACTCCCTAGGCATTGTTTTCAGATTTCCAATTTTATCAAACTTTGCTTACAAAGAGGAAAAGTGGGTGAAATGGGATAAGGGTAGTAAAGAGGATTTAGTCACCTTTGGGAGTTTCCAAATTAGTCAACTATATGTTTCCAAACATTTAGTAAGCTTAAAACTAAGGGGGAAATAAATGATACTGATTTCTTCTCGTATACAAATGTTTCTTGTGTTCTCTGGAAAACTGTAGAGCTGATTGGCTGGAATGCCTGCCCCCTCAGTGGACTGTAAACTGCTGGTCCTGCTCATCTCTAGCACCTGGGACCACGTGCTAGGCC
>NW_027542892.1:0-330 GCF_008692635.1 Crocuta crocuta
TGTGGGTCTCGGTGGGTGTGAACAACAGGAGAAGTTTAGGTTGCCCAAAGCAGTGGCCTGGCTTAAGCACCGGTCCTTAAAATCCACACATCATCGTAAAATAACATCCGGTTAGAAAGAGTCACCATGGTGTCTAGACGAGCCGAGCCCCAAGAAAGTGAGGCCCGGGCTCTGGAAGAGGAGTAACGAGATAGGCGACCCCGAGGGGCGGGTGTGGGGGAGGGGCAGACACCCGCAGCACCACCTGAGGGCCAGAAAGGGCAGCTCAGAGCCTGCGGACTTGCCGTCCAGGTTCCCTGGGCTCTGTGTCCACACCGGGGGCTGGGGGGG
>NW_027542893.1:0-330 GCF_008692635.1 Crocuta crocuta
GCCGGACCTGCCTGAACCACCTGCTGAGCACACCGGAACAACTTGCTCGACTCGCTGGAGCCACCTGCTGGACACCCCAAAATCACCAGCCAGCTATGCCAGAACCACTTGCCGTACACTCCGGAATCACCTGCTGGTTACACCAGAGCCACTTGGTGGACAATCCAGAATCACCTGCCGGACATGCCAGAACCACCTGTCACACATGCCGGAACCACGTGCCTGACACGCCGGAACCACCTCGCGGACAGACCGGAACCACCTACCAGACATGCATGAACCACATGCCGAGCATGCCGGAACCACCTGCCGGACACGCCAAAATCACCT
>NW_027542894.1:0-330 GCF_008692635.1 Crocuta crocuta
AAAAAAAAAAACCAACAAAAATAAATTTAAAAATAAATTAATTTAAAAAATTAAATATATATTTAGAAATAAAACTCAACATGACTTTAAAAGATAACTTTGGTGCAGGGAGGTTAGGAAAGAGGACAGTGTCAAAGAATACCATATTTGGCCTGAAAAAGTGGACAAAACAAGCCTGCTTCAGATTCTCCCTCCATCTCCCTCTGCCCCTCCCCCACTCACCCACTGTCACTCTCTCAAATATAAATAAACATTGGAAAAAGAAAAAAAAGAGGGGCACCGGGTTGGCTCAGTCCGTTAAGCGTCCAACTTCGGCTCAGGTCATGATCT
>NW_027542895.1:0-330 GCF_008692635.1 Crocuta crocuta
CATGTAATTATAATGTATTATATATTACTATATAATATTATATATCATATACTATAATATATAATACTATGTAATACATCACATAGTATTATACTGTACTATAATATATTATGTATAATTATACTACATCATAATTAGAATATATAATATATCATATATTATACAAATACAAAATATTATATATTATAATGTATAACATTATACAATATATAATTAACATATATCATATACTATATATGATATATTATGTAATACATAATTATGTTTTATACTCATATATAATAAAATTGTATACTGTATTATATTACATATTACAATATGTAGTATATA
>NW_027542896.1:0-330 GCF_008692635.1 Crocuta crocuta
ATAATCACCCCTTTATTAATTAGGTTTTATATCATAAGTTTTCACTCTTGAAGACCCTGTTGTAAATTTAATTGACCCTATTAACTATTTTACCTGGGGGTCCATGGGGTTACATTTTAATAAGCCAATCTGTGACTGCTTAAGACTGAATTTTAATTTATCATTCATTATGTTAGAGCATCTGTGTCTAATATGGAATGTTTTAGAGAACTGGGTATTATGACTAGGGAGAGATTCAGGCAAGGTGTTAAAGAAAAAAATATTCAGCGACATTTCTTAAAGATGGTAAGGCAGACTTTTCTCAGGAGCATTGAGATAGCTGTAGGGATG
>NW_027542897.1:0-326 GCF_008692635.1 Crocuta crocuta
CACACACACACACACACACACACACACACATTTGAACAAATTACAAGTATCACTTTCATTACTTTGATATTATGAATATGGATTCTTATTTAATTATGAAGACAATGAAGAGAAGTGGCACATGTTCTGGGATACAGTCCCCATGAAAAGTGCACAACAGCGAGATCACTGCAGACAGGAAGAAACTGGAAGGTAGAAAGTGCTGAGTGCAGGAATGACAATGGCCTCACTGCTGGCGCTTCAGGGTTTTCTCTGTAGGTGATGGAAATATCATCACTTCGGTCATGGTGGTGGTGGCCCAAACCCGGAGATGTACTTAACATCAT
>NW_027542898.1:0-330 GCF_008692635.1 Crocuta crocuta
ATTTTATATATATATATGTATATGTACATATATAATAATATATTATATTATATAGAAATGTAATTATATATAAATGTATTATAATATAAATATTATATATATTATATATTTATATATAATATGTATCATATATTTTTATATATATAATATATTTATATATAATTATATATAAATGTATTATAATATAATATAAATATATATAACATAATGTATATATGTATATATATACATATGTATATATACATATGTATATATATACACACATTTATTATATATATATACATATATATATGTCTGTATACACATACACATTCTGAATAATTTAAGAAG
>NW_027542899.1:0-329 GCF_008692635.1 Crocuta crocuta
AATGAAATCTGGCCATGTGTAGCAACATGGATGACCTTGAGGATGTTATGCTGAGGAAAATAAGTCAGGCCGCGAAGGACAAATGCCGTATGTTAGCGCGTATAGGAGGATCAGGAGGAACTTAACAGAGGACTGTGGGGGAGGAGAAGGGGAATAAAGGTGGGGCAGAGGGAGGGAAGCAAACCATGAGAGTCTTTTGAATGTCAAGACCAAACGGAGTACTGATCGGGTTGGGAGGTAGGGAAAGAGGGTGATGGGCATGGAGGAGGGCAATTGTGGGAACAAGCACTGGCTGTTACATGGAAACCAACTTGACAATAAACTATTTG
>NW_027542900.1:0-330 GCF_008692635.1 Crocuta crocuta
AAAAGGTAAGGAAATGGAGCTTCTAGAGGGAGCACAGCCCTGCCATCTCCTGATTCAGCCTAGCAGAAAATGGTTTTGGAGCTCTGACTTCGAGAATTATGAGAGAATAAATGTGTTTTAAGCCACCAAGTTTTGGTGACTTGTTATAGCCACCATAGGCAACTCGTACCTCACAGAACTCTTATGCCACACAAAATGTGTGACTGGTGGTTTGTGGGTTCAAGCCCTGCACTGGGTTCTGTGCTGACAGCACAGGGTCTGCTTGGGATTCTCTCAGAGTCTCCCAATTGCCCCACAGCATTCTCAAAATCAAGAAACTTGAAAAAAAAA
>NW_027542901.1:0-330 GCF_008692635.1 Crocuta crocuta
AGGATGAAATGTTCTGAATATATCTGCTAAGTCCATCTGTTCCAGTGTGCAATTCAAAGTCATTGTTTCTTTACTGATTTTCTGCCTGGGTATTTGTCCATTGATGTAAGTGGGATGAGTTCCTTTGTTTGTTATTGTATTATATACTTGGGTTCTATCATGTTGAGGGCATAAAATAGCTATTTCTACTTGTTTGATAGGCCACATTATTATGATTTTGTGTAATAGTTCATCTCTTCTTACAAACTTTGTTTTAAAATCTACTCTGTGTGGGGCACCTGGGTGGCTTAGTTGGTTAAGAGTCTGACTTTTGCTTAAGTCATGATCTAG
>NW_027542902.1:0-330 GCF_008692635.1 Crocuta crocuta
TTTCCCCACAGATCGGAATGATATTAGCATGCAACCTGGGCTGCATCACAAACATAGAATATGAGAAGAGTCCTTAGGATGAAATAAACATGGGTTATAGGTATGTGGTTCAGTCACTGCGGCATATGTTTGATTGACGCTGGCTCTGCTCACCACATTCCTAGTGGAGTTTACAGTGGGAAGTGATTTTATAGATATCAACATCAGCATAGCCCTTTAAGAAAGGGCTACCTATTCCCACAGTGCCGTGTCCTCTATCTTGGCCCTAGGGATTCCAGAGTCCCTCCTGTTTAATTGGTCATTGTGTCCAGAGAGGAAATAATTAACTCT
>NW_027542903.1:0-330 GCF_008692635.1 Crocuta crocuta
GATTCAGAGTCCAGAGTGCTCACCATTACACCATGGAACCGCCGGGCGCCGAGCCGGCCGTCTCTCTGAGGTGTGCGGAGGCCCTTCCTCGCACCCGCCTTCACCCGCCGCGCCTCCTGCCGGGTTCTTCCCGCCTCCGGGGTGCGAGCTCGGCTCCCCCGCCCGCCAGGGGTCGCCGCGGGTCACGTTCTGCTGCCGTTCTCCGGGCTGGCGTGTGGGGGACCGAGATGAGGTCCCTTGGGAGGTGAGCGATCGGGCCGGGCATTGGGCGCCTCCCCCGGGTGCACCTGCTCTGCCTGGATTACCAGTTTCCTGCCAGAAAAAAAAAAA
>NW_027542904.1:0-330 GCF_008692635.1 Crocuta crocuta
CCTTCAGAACTCAGAACTGCGGTTAGAATCTGCCCCAATCTTTAACCTTTTTCCTTTTGTTACCACGGAAATACCCCTTAACAACCTGTTACAAACCCTTACATCCCACCTTTGGTGCACCTGCACCCCTACCTCCTGAAATGAGACACCACCGCCTGTGCACTGACCTCTTCTCAGCACTAATAGCTTGACGCAATGACACAGGAAACACCAGAGATGCAGGACAGGTCCTGCATCTGTTCACACCACATCCCCCAGGGCCTGTGAACCACAGGTCACTGTCCCCACCTCCAGTTTCTCACCTGGGACAGGAAGGCTGGGCCACATGGG
>NW_027542905.1:0-330 GCF_008692635.1 Crocuta crocuta
CTTTTTTACAAAATGTCACCACGCCAGCCTCAGAGCACTGAGAACATGTTCACTGTGGTTCTTCACATTAGGATAGATTCTCCAAAATACTTCCCTGAGTCTCCACCTCGGCCTGTTTGCCTCTTGTAATCAGGATCTGACCTTAATAATGTTCTTGGCACGTCACTGGCCCTCTGTACCTACGGAGAATGCATATATGTAGATTCAAGGATGTAACGGAGTTTGGGTTTGGTCCACGTATATGCAAACCAGTTTACAATCGCCTATTTCTCCCCATGGTGACCATGAAGTATAGAGAGGTAGGTGGTCTAAATACTTCTCGAACCTCTC
>NW_027542906.1:0-330 GCF_008692635.1 Crocuta crocuta
CCGCCGACTATGCCTGCCCGGGGCTGCGGGCCTTTGCTCCTGTGCTCCCTCCTGCCCGCCGCACACCCCCTCTTCCTCGCCTTATGGTCCCAGCTCACAAGACTCCTCCTTGATTGTTCTGCTCCCTCTCCCTCCCCCCACCCAGTGAGGTTGACGTCCCTTCCTAAGGACATCTACGACACACACGTCAGCATGTTCAAGGAGAACTTGTGTTCTACAGTGTCTGTGGGTGTCTGTCCCCTCCAGTGTGGCCGTCCCCTCCAGTGTGGGGAGCACAACAGGGTCCACCGTGCAACTGGCATGAAAATAATTCCATGAGAAACCACCACA
>NW_027542907.1:0-330 GCF_008692635.1 Crocuta crocuta
CTCTCTCTCCTAGAAATAAATAAAAATATTAAAAAAAAAAAGCTTCTCGGTTGCATACATAGAGACAGGAAGCAGACCAGGGGTTGTATGGGGGCGGGGCAGAAGCAGGGATTAATGGCAAAATGGGCCCAAGAGATCTTTTTCGGGTGATGGATGTGTTCTGAAACTGGGGCATGGCAAAGGGTGCATATTCCATAAATTTACTAAAATGCATGGGGTTGTGCTTAAAATGAGTGAATTTCAGGGGCGCCTGGGTGGCTCAGTCAGTTCAGGGTCCAACTTGGGCTCAGGTCATGATCTCTAGGTCTGTAGGTTTGAGCCCCACGTCGG
>NW_027542908.1:0-329 GCF_008692635.1 Crocuta crocuta
CCTCTCTCTCTGCCCCTACCTGCTCATACTCTGTCTCTATAAATAAATAAATACATAAACAAACAAATAGTGGTTCAAAATATTTTATGAAGGGGCACCTTTTGCTTGCTTGTATTTTCTGATTTAAAAAAAAATTTTTAATTTATTTTTTGAAAGAGACAGAGAGAGTGCAAGCAGGGGAGGGGCAGAGAGAGATGGAGTCATAATATGAAGCAGGCTCCAGGCTCTGAGCTGTCAGCAGAGGGCCCCATACAACAGCTCAAACCCACGAACTATGAGATCACGACCTGAGCCGAAGTCAGACACTTAACCAAATGAGCCACCCAGGT
>NW_027542909.1:0-331 GCF_008692635.1 Crocuta crocuta
GTTGATATTTGCTAAGTCCTTAGAATAGTGCTAGTCACAGTGCAAACACCACAAATGTGCTTGCCCGCGACGGTAAATGCAAAGTTCAAACATATAACTCTCTCAGCTTTCTGTCAGAAATTTGAGACATGTATTCGGTGGAATCAATGTAAGTCTTTTCAAGGGAAAGACAAAGATACTTCTATCCAGGAAACTAGTTTTCAATGATTGTCCCTGTGGCTAGTTTACGTGTTTCACCTCAGTGTTTCCAAATTTCTGTATGACAGAAACTGGGTTTAGTCCAGTGAAAAATTAGAAACATGAGCTTCTGTTTTACACCCTTACCTTAAGG
>NW_027542910.1:0-330 GCF_008692635.1 Crocuta crocuta
ATTTGCTCATATCTTGGTGAGAATTTTTGCATCCATGTTCATCAGGGATATTAGCCTGTGATATTCCTTTTTAGTGGGGTCTCTGGTTTGGGAACCAAGGTAATGCTGGCTTCATGGAATGAGTCTGGAAGCTTTCCTTCTGTTTTTAATTTTTGGAACAGCTTGTGGAAGATTGGTATGAACTCTGCTTTAAATGTCTGGTAGAATTCCCCTACAAAGTCATCTGGCCCAGGACTCTTTTCTTGAGAGATTTTTTGACAACTGATTCAAATTTACTATTTCTTCCCATTTGAATTTTGGTAGTGTGTGGGTGTCTAGGAATTTGTCCAT
>NW_027542911.1:0-331 GCF_008692635.1 Crocuta crocuta
TGCTTCAGATTCTGTGTCTCCCTCCCTCTCTCTCTGCCCCTCTCCCATTCACGGTCTGTCTCTCTCTCTCCTTCAAAAATAAGTAAACAATAAAAAAATTAAAAGAGCTGAAAGATAAATATAAAGGTAACATAATGATGGATCTAGGGAATATAATGCTAAGCAAAATAAATCTGTCAGAGAAAGAAAAATACCATATGATTTCACTCATTTGTGGACTTTAAGGAACAAAGCAAATGAACAACAAAAAAGAGACAAACCACAAAACAGACTCTTAACTACAGAGAAGAAACTGGTGGTTACCAGAGAGGAGGTGGGGTGGGTGGGTGAA
>NW_027542912.1:0-331 GCF_008692635.1 Crocuta crocuta
GCCTTGAAACAAAACTAATTGGTGAAACCTGTGGCATGCTTCCTTGAAATCCCAGAATTGACACTCTGTTTCTTGGCATATCACCGAGAGGCCGTTCAGTGTTGAAGTGAAAAGTGTGTCACCATCCTTCTCGAACACGTTGCTGATCCAAATTTGAAAGACCCTTATGGCAACACTGCTCTGCACTATGCTGTATTGGGAGACAATGCACTGATAGCTGAGAAGCTGCTTTTAAGCAGAGCGGATGTTGGAGCCAGGAATAAGGTAAATATCAAATTTATACAACACTTGAAATGTTATATATATACACGTTTATATATTTTAACCACAA
>NW_027542913.1:0-330 GCF_008692635.1 Crocuta crocuta
ACTGACAGACTGTGACCAACGGATACCAGATTGCAAATGTGTTTTTAAAAGAGCAGTTTCAGTTACCATCTGAAGTGTACTGACCAGTTCACGAGCAGCCAGTTTTGGTTTTTGCATATCGTTTTTCCAAAGTGACTTGGGTTGTCCTGGGTGGCTCACTCGATTAAGTGTCCAACCTTGGCTCAAGCCATTATCTCACGGTGCATGAGGTAGAGCTCTGCATAGAGTTCTGTGCTGACAGCTGATAGCCTGGAGCGTGCTTCGGATTCTGCGTCTCCCTCTCTCTCTTTGCCCTCCACTGACTGTACACTGCCTCTCTCTCTCTCTCTC
>NW_027542914.1:0-331 GCF_008692635.1 Crocuta crocuta
ATTATGCTAAGTGAAATAAGTCAGTTAGAGAAAGACAAATACGATGAAATTTCACTAATACGTAGAATTTAAGAAACAAAATGAGCGTGGAGGTAAAAAGAGAGAGAGGTACACCAAGAAATAGACTCTTATCTATGGAAAGCAAACTTTTGGTTACCAGAGGAGAGATGGGTTGGGATACGGGTTAAATAGGTGATAAGGACCAAGGAGTGCACTTGTGATCAGCACTGGGCATTGTAGGGAAGTGTTGAATTACTATATTGTATGCTTGAAACTAATATCACACTGTATTTTAAATGACTGGGATGTAAATAAAAACGTAAAAAAAAAA
>NW_027542915.1:0-331 GCF_008692635.1 Crocuta crocuta
CTGGGTCATCCCAGCAGAGCTACGAGGAGGCGGCACACTAGGGAGGTAAAACTCACGGACGATATTCTCAATATTGCTGCCGTTTGCTGTGCAAACCTCACCTCTCTCCGGAAGCCCTCCCTGACCTCCACCGACCACCCAGGACACCCCAGGTGTGTTGTCATATCACCCCTGTGTGCTCTGTTTGACGCGTCACTTACATGTTGATTTCATTTACTACAGCAGAAGTCCCAGAGACAAGAGATCTTTCTCACTGCTATGTTCCCAGCCTGCCACACAGCAGGGGCTCCATAACTAGATCTTGAATGAATCGTGAATGCATAAATAAGCA
>NW_027542916.1:0-331 GCF_008692635.1 Crocuta crocuta
TACAATTTTACCACAGTGAACAAAATTTCCAATTTCTCCACATCCTCACAAACACATGTTATTTTCAAGTTGTTGTTTTTAAGAGTATAATTTAAAATGATGTGAAGTGATGCATCACTGTGGCTTTGATTTTCATTTCTTTAATGATAAGCTGAGCATCTTTTCATAGTCCCATTGGTCATTTGTGTATCATCTTGGCTAATGGCCTATTTAAGCTTTGTATTAATTTTAATTGGGTAATTTTACACTGTTTATTATTATTATTATTATTATTATTTTTACAAATAGCTTATTGTCAAGTTCGTTTCCATATAACACCCAGTGCTCATCC
>NW_027542917.1:0-331 GCF_008692635.1 Crocuta crocuta
TACCCTTTCATTAATGAGGTATTTATTAGGGAACATTCACAGACATCATCTGGGAACATTTTCTGATTGTAATCACGGAGTTGGGACTAGGTCTCAGTGATGTGGGATGGCCTGGACAACAGGAGTCCATGGGCCTCTTCTGCAAGCTCTTGCTTGGAAAAGAGAGGCACAGAGCTCTTGAAACTCTTCAGCAGAAGAGGGTTGCATGTGTGCCAGAGCAGATGAAGTTGGGAAGGATCCGCTCTCCTTTCTGAAGCAACGGTCTAGGGCCAAATTCAGGAGCTATAGGGCTGTCCCTCAGACAGCGCCCAGTGCTTCCCTTTCCGGGGAG
>NW_027542918.1:0-331 GCF_008692635.1 Crocuta crocuta
ATATATATATATATATATATATATATATATCTAATGATGAATAGAGATATGTATATATACATATACACATATTATATGTGTATATATGTATACATATAATACATATACATATAATGGAATATTTCTTAGCCATAAAAAATAACAAAATCTTGCCATTTGCAATGATATAGATGGAGTTAGAGAGTATTGTGCTAAGTGAAATAAGTCAGAGAAAGATAACACCATATGATTTCACTCATATGTAGAATTTAGTACACAAAACAAACAAGAGAAAGAGAGAGAGTGAGGGAGAGAGTAGAATGAAGAAACAGACTATTAACTATAGAGAAGA
>NW_027542919.1:0-331 GCF_008692635.1 Crocuta crocuta
AGCCGAAGTCAGACGCTTAACCAACTGAGCCCCCCAGGCGCCCCGAAAACCCTTACATTTATAATCTTTCCCATTCATTACTGTCAACGATCTTCTTACTGGATCCATTTTGAGAAGGCAAATACTGATATTTTAACTTGTCCTATTGAAATGATACAAAACATGCCAGGGCATAAAGTGACCCTCATTCTTTGCCAGAGCGTGTGTGCCATCTTGGGGAGGTGGTGTAGAATAATGATTGAAAGTAGAGGATCCATGGTCAGTTGCTGAGTTCAAACCCTTGCTCTGCCATTTACTAGCTGCGTAAATGGCTCAACGTGTCTAACTCCGC
>NW_027542920.1:0-331 GCF_008692635.1 Crocuta crocuta
GGTCTCTGTGGGGGTCTCACAGCGCGGGGAGCTCTGTCCCTTTCCCACCTTACTGCGCCTCCGGCAGGTGGAGGGCACGGGCCGGCTCCTTCCTGTCCCCTGCGGCTCCCTCAGCCTCCTGCCTGCAGCCCTTCTCCCGAGGGGCCTGCGGGGTCCCCATCCAGCTCCCCCGCCCCCCGAGCCCACCTCTCGGTGCCCCTGAGGGGCTCAGGGACCCTGCTCCGGGCCACCCTGTCCTGAGCTCCCGAGGACCCAGGGTGCTCTCTGTCCTGGACCCCACCCCCCATCCCCCAGGTCCTGGCTGCACGGTCACCGCTGGGTCACCCCCCCC
>NW_027542921.1:0-331 GCF_008692635.1 Crocuta crocuta
CTGGGAGCAAGGAGTGGCGGGACGATCTGTAGCAGAAGGAGCCTCCCCTACTTTCCAGGGCTGGAGCCGTCCCCTCCCCCCCAGGCCCGTGCCTGCCTCTCAGCACATCTGGGGCTGCAACGTCCAGTCGTGGCTGCCAGCACTGTGCGTCGCTAGGGGCCCTGTCGTGTGGCCTTCACGTGGCCTTCACCCTGGGTGTGATGGTCCAGGCGGGGCAGGGCAGATGAGCCGGGGCCACGAGGACGGGGAAAATTCGGGAGAGGGGAGGGACGGGCTTTGAGGGGAAAGGGGGTGAGGGCGGCTCTGGTGTGTGGCCTGCAGATCGGGGTGG
>NW_027542922.1:0-331 GCF_008692635.1 Crocuta crocuta
CTCTCTCAGGCTCTTTGCTTTCAACCTAAAGAACTTTCTTTAGTACTTAAGATGTGTCCTCTAGCAACAAATTTTCTCAGTGTTTGCTTACCTGGAAATGTAGTTTGCCCTCATTTATTTAAAGACAGATTTTCTGGAATAAGATTCTTGATTAATATGTTTTTCTTCCAGCACTTTGAATGTACCATCCCACTGCCTCCTAGCCTCCATTGGTTCTGGTGAGAAGTTGACTCTTAAGCTTATTAGGGTTCCTTGTATAAGATTATTTTCTTTCTGCCTCAAAATCTTCTCTTCCTTTTCAGTTTTCAGTGTTTTTACTATAATTTGTCTA
>NW_027542923.1:0-331 GCF_008692635.1 Crocuta crocuta
GACTTGGGGTTGAAGGGCCCCACCCTGTAAAAGCTGTAATTGGTCCGGCCTTCAGATGGTTTATGCCAGTTGAGCTCACAGCCCAGGACCATGTCTTCCTTTTCATGGACATTGATTTGGTGCACTGAGGACAGGAGTTACTGTGGGATAGTCTCTTTCAGTTCCTGGCCCTCTGTCAAGTTCCTCCTGCTTTCTCTAGGCCCACCTTTTCTGGTGGGCAGGCTTCAGTCTCAGCACGCTCTAGACTCCAGCTTTCCTCTGCCCGTCTTTCCCCGACCCCTCCGGGCAGCTCTAGCTCTCAGAACCCTGCAGTCTCTGACTTGCCACAAAC
>NW_027542924.1:0-331 GCF_008692635.1 Crocuta crocuta
CTTTCCTCTTAGGACTGCCTTTGCTGCATCTCAAAGGTTTTGGACCTTCATGTTTTCGTTTTCATTTGCTTCCATGTATTTTTTAAAATTTCTTCTTTAACTTACTGGTTAACCCATTTATTCCTTAGTAGGATGTTCTTTAACCTCCATATATTTGAGGTCCCTCCAAATTTTTTCTTGTGATTGACTTCAAATATCACAGCATTGTGATCTGAAAATATGCATGATATTATCTGGATCTTTTTGTACCCAGGAAGGTCTTATTTATGATCCAATATGTGATCTATTCTGGAGAATGTTTCATGTGCACACGAAAAGAATGTGTATTATG
>NW_027542925.1:0-331 GCF_008692635.1 Crocuta crocuta
ATAATTTTTCAGATTCTGGAAGCTTCCAGATTTTATAATTAGAAGATAATGAGATGAGTTAATGGAGTTTATATTTACCTACCTTATCTCTCAACATTGAGCCCATTAGTCACCCTGTAAGTGAATCTGGAATTGCTTATCATGGAAAATCATCGAGATCTATGAGTTTATGATATTGCAGCCTGTGTTGTTTCATCTAATCCATTGCTTAAGTAGTGTGTTGTTTTTTCTATGAATGATTATATTGTGGTTAGTATGTTAGCATGGCAATACTTTCAGATAGCTTTTTGTTGACAGTTTGAGGGATTGGGGGGGTGGTTGGGATTTTTTT
>NW_027542926.1:0-332 GCF_008692635.1 Crocuta crocuta
AAAAGTAAGAGGACTATAGCAACAAGTTTATGCCAATAAATTTAACATTCTGTATGAAATTGGGAAATTCATCCAAGTATCCGATATAACAGACTTTGCAGAAGAAGAAATAAAAAAATCTAAATAGTTCTGTAGAGCCTAAAGAAATTGAATTTATCATCTAAGAGTCTTTCCACAAAGAAAATATCAACCCCAGAAGTTTAAGTTTTCATGAGTGGAGCATTGTAAACACATAAGGATGAAATATACCAAACTTGCTAAACTTACCAACCTTTTCCGTAGACAAAAAGCACCAAAAAACAAAACAAAGGAACAGAAACAGAACACTGTTA
>NW_027542927.1:0-332 GCF_008692635.1 Crocuta crocuta
CCACCCACAGCCCCACTCACATAGGTTGTGCTTGCGGGCAATGTAGCGAAGGATGGCGTTGCTCTGGGTGATCCTGTGAGCCCCATCAATTAAGTAGGGCAGCTGCGAGGGCAACAGGGGCAGGTGGGTAGGCCATGGGCCCCCGGCATCCTTCCCTTGAACAAGGGCACTCACAGTGCCTGGCTCATGGTACGCACTAAATCAGCATATTGTAGAACGATTGAATGAGCTGGTATATAGAACATGGGGGAGATCCCCGAAGCTGAGAGCCTGAGAAGAAGGCAGCAAACCCTGAAACCTCTGAGCTGGGAAAGCCGTTGGAGTAGACCCCC
>NW_027542928.1:0-332 GCF_008692635.1 Crocuta crocuta
ACTCACGAATTCCAACATGAGGAAGAGGTGATGAACAAAATATGCGGGTCAGAGACAAAAAGCAGCAGAGGATGTGGGGGACCCCAGGTGAAACCTCACTTGTCTTGCTGTGTGTAGTTCAAGCCAAATGAAAGCACTTTGTCCTTTCTGGAAGCCCTGTTTCCTCTCCGTCTACCTCCACAGCCATGGAGATCTGAGAAGGCCAATTTCAAACACGATGACCACATATTTTGGAGGATCGTACATTCAGGGCACCGCAAGCTGTTCCTTTCATGCCTTCCTTTTCGAACTTGCTAGCTAAACATCAGAGCTCTTGTCTGCCCTGCAGAACA
>NW_027542929.1:0-332 GCF_008692635.1 Crocuta crocuta
ATGTAAATGGAGCCCCTGGAATTGTGTGCCTTGTGGAAACATGATGGATAGATTGCAGAGGTGTCCCTGGAGACAGGGAGACTACTCTGAAATAAAAGCAAATTTAAATAAGAGAATTTTTCAGAAGACAATTATGGTAATTGGGAGAAAACTCTGACTATAGGACATGTGAGTGTCTCAAGATCAGACAGAAAAAGGCATTTCTTAAATAGGGAAGGGTAAGTGAGGCTAGAGAGCAAGAATGAGCCTGTAGAACAGAGTGCTCCCCACCCCCTCATTCCACCCAGATTAGCAGATGACTCTGGGTCCTAAGGATGAACAGTTCAGCATTA
>NW_027542930.1:0-332 GCF_008692635.1 Crocuta crocuta
AGTAGGTTTCATCCGTGTTTTCCACCAGCTGGTGCACCGACAGCGTGGCGTTGTAGGGCTCGACCACCGTGTCTGACACTTTGGGCGAGGGCATGACGCTGAAGGTGTTCATGATGCGGTCCGGGTACTCCTCCCGGATCTTGCTGATGAGCAGGGTGCCCATCCCCGACCCCGTGCCACCCCCCAGCGAGTGGGTCAGCTGGAAGCCCTGCAGACAGTCACAGCTTTCCGATTCCTTCCTCACCACGTCCAGGACCGAGTCGACCAGCTCGGCCCCCTCTGTGTAGTGGCCCTTTGCCCAATTGTTTCCGGCACCGCTCTGGCCTGCCAGA
>NW_027542931.1:0-331 GCF_008692635.1 Crocuta crocuta
AGGCTCTGAGCTGGCAGTCAGCACAGAGACCGACGCGGGGCTCAAGCCCACGAACTGCGAGTTCATGATCTAAGCGAAAGTCGGACACTTAACCGTCCAAGCCACCCAGGCGCCCCAATAGTGTACTGTTTATATTTGAAGGTATCCTAAATTGGCCACTAGAAAACAAAAACAAATACAAAGTACGTTCATTATCCAAGAAGGAAGTATAAGCCTACAAATATTAAAACATTCAAAAAGAAAGATTTCTTGAATTTTATACAAACAGAAACAGTAGAATAAACTATTAATAATAACAATACTAGATATGGAGCATTTATTATACCCTAGT
>NW_027542932.1:0-332 GCF_008692635.1 Crocuta crocuta
TGAATGCTTCCTTCACAAAAAAGAAATCTTACTTGATTCCTATGAGGCAAGAGTCAGCAAACTATGGCCCACCGGCCAAATCCAGACCACTGCTTGCTTTTGTATGGCTTGTGAGCTAAGAAGGATTTTTACAGTTCTTACGTGGTTAAAAACAAACAAGAAGAAGAGTATTTCATGGCATGTGAAAATGACATCAAATTCAAATGTCTGTGTCTATAAATCAAGTTTTATTGGGACACAGCGATGCCCGTTAGTCGGAGGAAGGCTTGGGGGTACTCTTGCATGACACTGCAGAGTTGGGGAGTTCAGAGGGAGACCACATGGTCCACAAA
>NW_027542933.1:0-332 GCF_008692635.1 Crocuta crocuta
ACTAAGGGCACTATAATGGTAACAATTATCACATACTTAGTATGTGTGAGGCACATTTCCAAGTGAGTTACTTCATTTAATCCTCTTGACAACCCTATGAAATAGGTACAATTATTATCTTCATCTTTTAGGTGAGAAAATTGAGACAAAGGGAGATGAAGAAATTTGTCTAAGGACACACTGCCAAGAAGTAGAGCCAGAATTTAAACCTAGGACTATCTGAACTCAGAATCAGAGGTCTAAACACCTATGATGACCAGCCACCTATAGGCTGAAGATCAGAAGCGCTAGGATGTATAAGATAGATGAAGACGAAATGCAGAAAGGTAAAA
>NW_027542934.1:0-332 GCF_008692635.1 Crocuta crocuta
GTCACCATGTTCATACTGACGGGTTTCACAGATGATTTTGAGGTGCAAATCTTCCTCTTTTTACTATTTCTAGCAATCTACCTTTTTACTCTGGTAGGAAATTTGGGACTGGTTATATTGGTCATTGAGGATTCTCGGCTCCACAACCCCATGTACTACTTTCTGAGCGTATTGTCTTTCTTGGATGCCTGCTACTCTTCAGTTGTCACCCCAAAAATGCTGGTCAATTTCCTCGCAGAGAATAAAGCCATTTCCTATGTTGGATGTGCAGCACAGATGCTTCTCTTTGTTACCTTTGGGACCACAGAATGCTTTCTCTTGGCTGCAATGGC
>NW_027542935.1:0-330 GCF_008692635.1 Crocuta crocuta
TCTCTCTTTCCTAGAAATAAATAAAACATTAAAAAAAAATAAAAAGTGTTTATTTTTCTAGTAAAAGATACGTATAAGAATTATGTTTCTTTTTGGATGTTTAGGATTTATATTTGCTTGGGAACGTCAGGCTTTTCAAAGGACACATCCAGGTTATTAAAACTTCACAAGGACACATGTGATTTTATGGCTTCTCTGAATCTCCCTACTGCCAGACCCTCCATTTTGCCATTAAAATGTATTAAAAAAAATTTTTTTTAATTTCCATTTTATTTGGGGGAGGGCACAGGGGAGGGGCAGAGAGAGAGGGAGTCACAGACCGAAACAGGC
>NW_027542936.1:0-331 GCF_008692635.1 Crocuta crocuta
GGGGCGGGGGCGGGGGGGGGGGGGGGGGGGGGGGGGGGGGGGGGGAAGGGCAGAGCAGATTGAGGATGACCAAGAGGCTCAACTGGATTCTTTACCTGGGAGTCCCAACTGGTCATGCTGGCCGGCTCCTCCCCCGACGGGATCAGGGCATCTCAGGCCTGGGGAGCACCAGGCACAACCAGCTCTGTCTCCTGAGATCCTGGTGGGGATGAAGCACAAGCTGGGTTAGGGTTAGCCCCAGCTGGGGGTGGTGGGGAGCACTCTCATTCAAGAGGAAGAAAAGTCCTGAGGTCCCGAAGCAGAGCCAGGAACAGCTGCATGTGTTCGAGGG
>NW_027542937.1:0-332 GCF_008692635.1 Crocuta crocuta
CAGGATCCAAAGCAGGCTTAAGCTCTGAGCTGTCAGCACAGAGTCCAGTGTGGGGTGCAAACTCACAAACCATGAGATCATGAGCTGAGCCAAAGGCAGATGCTTAACGGATTCAACTACCCAGGTGCCACTAAAGAATATTTTCAAATGCTAAACTAGATTATCCTAGATATTCCTTCTGACCTGATTGGTAATGTTTTAATATTTATGGAACACACCCAAGTGTAGCTTAGGCTCAGTACTTAACAGAGTGAAGTGTTAAAATTGTACTTAATTCACTTTGCTTCCTCTGACCTGCAACTAGAATAATGGCTTTTTAATTTTTTTTTTTT
>NW_027542938.1:0-332 GCF_008692635.1 Crocuta crocuta
TTACTGTTAGTAAACACAACTAGCAAAGCAAAAGTCACACAGCTGACTTCGGTTTTGAGACATAATAGCTCTTTCAAAGGCAATTATTCCTTTCAATCACTGTAGGGCTCTGACTCATTGTTCTGATTAATTCTTGTTTTTCAATCTATTTACAGATCAAGATTCTTTTTCAGCTCAGCTCGTGTGATATTCATCTCTGTGGGGGTAAATAGAAACCACAGCTTGCAGAGCCCTCCTACTTTAAAATATATATATTATATATATTCTTGCTTAATCATTTTTAAATTATTTTTGGATTTACCTACTCACCATATGAGCTGGGGTTCCTGACC
>NW_027542939.1:0-332 GCF_008692635.1 Crocuta crocuta
AGGGAGGGAAACTGGAAATCTGAAAATACTATTCCTAATTCTCACACATTATAATAGAGGCAACACCAAATATTTACTAGTGAATCTCCCAGGATGAAAAGCTATGTAGAGTTTTTGTCTTAAAAGAAATAATTTAAAGGATTGATAAAATGGAATCTAGGTCTCTAGAGTTTTAAAAAAGCGTAATAGTTCTGCATTCATGCTGGGGTATTTTAAGTTTTTATTGATATTTCACTTAGTTAACATACAATGTAATATTAGTTCCATGGGTACAATATAGTGATTCAATTCTTCCATACATCACTACGTGCTCATCACAAGTCCCTCCTTTA
>NW_027542940.1:0-332 GCF_008692635.1 Crocuta crocuta
TGGGGACGCAGGGCTGTGGGGACGCGGGGGTCCTTCCCATCTGGCAGTGCGCTGGGTGAGCCGTCTGAGCCCCTGGTGCACTTCGACCGGGGGGCCCGTGGGCTGAACCCCGGAACGCACACACAGGTAGAGAGAAGGGGCAGGAATGACTCCGTTTCTGGCCTGAGTGGCAAGCGGTCAGGACGGCTGCGTGTTGCGGTCACGTGGGGCGCATGCCCACTGGACGCCCTGTAGCTGTGGCGCTGGGTTTTAAGGAGGCGGGCTAGACTGGGCTTCGCTCCTAGGACGCAGGGGCGGCTGGCCAGGGGACCGTGCGCACACACCCCGGCCTC
>NW_027542941.1:0-332 GCF_008692635.1 Crocuta crocuta
CCAGACTAGGTTCATATATGGGGAGGGCGGATATGTCATGAAGGGACATTGAAGAAACACTAAGAAATAGGGAAACATATAATAACGATAAATGTCCTCTCAGTGTACATTCTACATTGGTGACTGATTAACGTTTTCGGTAGAAGGCCAAATGGTAACACGGTAGGGTTTGTGGGTCTCTGTTGCAACAATTCAATCTGCAACGTATTGCAAAAGCCGCTATAGACAATTTGCGAACGTGTGGACAAGGTTGTGTTTCAGTAAAACTTTATTGCAAAACTGGGGGCTACTGGGTATGAACATGGTTCGCTGACTTCCTGTTCCATGGCAAC
>NW_027542942.1:0-332 GCF_008692635.1 Crocuta crocuta
CAGAAGAATGGGTCAGTGATCTGGAAGATAGTGGAAAGCATGTAAGCACCTAATAAGAAAGAGGAATAAAGAGAAGTGAAAATAGGTTAAAGGCTCCCTTGGACAAGTAAACATTCAGATTATGAAGGTCCCAACATGAAAAAGAGAGAGGAAAAAGACTGCAAACATCCCTAACCTGGGAAAGGAAACAGACAACCAGGTCGAGGAAGCACAGAGAACTCCAAACAAGATGAACCCAAAGAGCACCACCCCATGAAACAGTAAGAGAGAATTTAAAAACAGCAGGTGAGAGGCAACTACTTATGTACTACAAATGCTCTATAGGGCTATCC
>NW_027542943.1:0-332 GCF_008692635.1 Crocuta crocuta
CCTAGTGAAGATACACTTAGCTCTTAGCCTCGCAGGAAAGTAGAGAGGGTCCCAGGGGCAGCGGGCCACTCCCTCGAAGCGTTGGGAGTCCCCAACATTCGTCTTTCTTGGGGGAAAGCTGGCGACACACACTGAGGCGCTGAGGGGCCCGACAACCACTGCACTCCCCTGGGTCCCCACTCAGTAGCCTTGCTGGTTGTAGACTCGTGCCAACTGGTGCACCGGCCAAGGGAGGCAGGCAGCCTGTACCCGGCCACCAGCAACCGGACGTTCCAGGCACTGGAGCCTAACCGGCGGGGCTCTCCTCCCCCACCCCCCACTTTGCCCTGTGC
>NW_027542944.1:0-332 GCF_008692635.1 Crocuta crocuta
TATAGCCTCAGAAGGAACCATAGAACCCAACCAAATAATAACAAGCGGAAGGCAAAGAAGTAGAACATAAATATGAGGAGGACACACATAAAGCCAAAATATGTTTCTTTGAATAGAAGAATAAAGTTGATAAACTCCTACCATGCAGTTGTACATATAGGAATGTACACATTTATCAAAAGTCATCTATTGCATGTTTAAAAATGGTGCACTTTGTCATTATGTAGTGTCTTCCTTTGTGTCTTGTTATAGTCTCTGTTTTAAGGTCTATTTTGTCTGATATAAGTATTGCTATCCCAGCTTCTTTCTGCTTCCATTTGCATGGTAAATGC
>NW_027542945.1:0-333 GCF_008692635.1 Crocuta crocuta
AAACACAGAGATTCCTGAGACTAATGTGGTCCCTAATCATAAATATTTAAGAGCTCCAAAAAGACTCCAAGGTGCAACAGAGCTTTAGTCACCAATTTCTTGAAATTCCTCTTGTACCTGGCTGTCCTCAAGTTCTATCCAAGTAGAACCAGAAGGCTTACCTTGAGGTCTATGTTGTTTCAATCTATTTTTTTTTCCTTAAAGAGTGAAGGGGAAGATTTGGGGACTGGGATTAGGAGTCATATGGGTTTTAGACCAAGTAAGTAGAAGTAGTCCAGTATTGATGCGTTACTCCAACGTACAAAGAAGAACAACATTAGTTAAGACTAGTCA
>NW_027542946.1:0-333 GCF_008692635.1 Crocuta crocuta
AACTCCCCAGGCCCCACTGCCTACAGAGTAACGGCCAGCAGGGCAGGCTGACCTGTCCCCGCCCAGCCTCACCCGGGGGGGCCGCTGTCCACAGCTGTGTGTGCATGTGACACGCGTGCACGTGTGTGTGCGTGCCTGTGTGTCCACGGGAGCACAGGCACACACTTCGGTGTATGTGCCCACACCCAAGTGCGTGAGCCTGTAGTGTGCATGCCCCCATGTGTGTATGCATGTATGAATGTATGTGTGTGCGTGTGTGTGCCCACTTATGTGTGCGTGCGTGCATGTGTGCCCACGTGTGTGCATGAATGTGTGTGCCCACGTGTGTGCGTG
>NW_027542947.1:0-333 GCF_008692635.1 Crocuta crocuta
AGAGCGCTTTTAAGAAGTAAAATTTATTTAAATGCCAGTCATCTGGTTAGAACTGCAATAGGCCTATTGTATAGACCATCATTTCACATCACGTAAGGCACCAAGATCGTATGATGTCCCACTGTATTATGTACCAATAAATTTTTTTAAAAACATCGTGCCAGTTATAGCTGTAAGACATTTTGCATTCTAAATTGCATTTCAATGTCAGAGTTATTAACATGACAAAATGAGCATCTTAGAATCATTGAAAGAAAATAATCTTGGTAATCCTTGAAACATATCTGAAAAGTAGATATAATTGTATCACTTCACCTTTTGAAGAGTTGTCTT
>NW_027542948.1:0-333 GCF_008692635.1 Crocuta crocuta
TAAAACCCAAAACCAGCAGAAGACAGGAAATAATGATTAGAGCAGAAATCAATGCTATTGAAATCAAAAACAAAGTAGAACAGATCAATGAAACCAGGAGCTGGTTCTCTGAAATAATGAACACAATTGATAAAGCACTAGCCAGTTTGATCAAAAAGAAAAAGGTCCCAAATAAGTAAAATCAAGAACGAAAAAGGAGACATCACAACTGACACAGCAGGGGGGGAAAAAACAATAAGAGAATATGAACAATTATACACCAATAAAATGGGCATCTGAAAGAAATAGACAAATTCCTAGAAACATATAAGCTACAAAAACTGAAACAGAAAG
>NW_027542949.1:0-333 GCF_008692635.1 Crocuta crocuta
TATTCCTTTATTGTTGGTCTGCACATCAAGCACCGTTTCAGGTAGAGATGCTGTGTCATGCACTGTTAAGGGAAACTAGGATAAGGCAGAGCCAATGCCCTGTGCCATGGATAATTACCCACCACAAAGCAGAGTGGGACAAGGGCCGTAGGAGGAGCTCATGGAAGATCTGACTTCAGTGCTGACAACTGTGATCTCTACAGCCGCTAGCAGAGAGGAATGTGTTCCAGTCTAGCGGGTTCTCCATGACAGCAGCAAACTGAGGAGTCCCTGTCTCAAGCTGCTCTGCATTAGTGACGCTCAAGTGCTAGAGTCCAGCTCACACCTTCTCTG
>NW_027542950.1:0-333 GCF_008692635.1 Crocuta crocuta
CACGTGTGACGGGAGCTTGGCTGTGGCTCTTGTCCCTGCAAACACCGTGACACCGAGCAGACACAACTGGAGTCTCTGCACACGCAGGTGTAGACATGTGACATGTGGACGCGTACACGTCAGGATCCGTGTACCTGTCACACACAGTATGTATACCGCACAGTTGGGGACACAGGTCTCACAGGGTCATATACGCCCCATGCTGGTGTATATCCATCACACACGGGTGCACATACGTCACACATGGCTATGTTCACCGGGAATAACCATTGGCTGCGTGCAATAGACCAAGGCAGGCACATGCACGTGGGACGGACCTGGCCCAGTGCCCTC
>NW_027542951.1:0-333 GCF_008692635.1 Crocuta crocuta
CCCACCCCCTTCCTCCTCTGTCCCAAGCAGGGCTGGGAGGAGGCTGGGAGGGCGGCCACGGCCCTGGGCCCCTGGGCAGCTCGGAGGTGACCTTCCTGCCCCCACGACCCCCGGGGCAAGGCGCCGACCTGGCCGGAGTCTGGCAGCCGGTCCAACAGCTTCTTTCTGCACGCGGTCTTCTTTCTTTGGGTCCCCAGGCCTCGTCTCCCTCTTGTGAGCACAGGGATCTGAGTGGCCGGCGCGGGGTCTCCTGCGGGGCTGCCCGCCCCCGGGGTCATGTAAACCCGCCCAGGCCCCCTGTGCACTCGCCCGGGCTGGGCGTGAACCTGCGGG
>NW_027542952.1:0-333 GCF_008692635.1 Crocuta crocuta
GTGAGATCATGACCTGAGCCGAAATCGGCCGCTTAACCGACGGAACCACCCAGGCGCCTCTGGCCTCCTGTCTGCTCACTCTTTTTTACCTTTTTTGAAGAATACGGGCAAATTTTCGAAAAGAAAAAGTAACATAGTACGAGAATTTCACTGTAAACTAATATTTATATGGCTGTGTAGTGGAAAATCTGCACAGTCACCTTTGGATCAAAAACATGTGGTAAAACTTGGGAATCGATGGGTTCTGGGAAGAAAGCCTGGTTCCAAAGCTGAGAAATGAAACATGCTCACTGGAGAAGAGAGAATGTAATTCATTAATAAAGGAAAAGAAAA
>NW_027542953.1:0-333 GCF_008692635.1 Crocuta crocuta
CCTGAGACCTGGACTTGACCTCTGAGCCTCAGTTTACTCAACTACAAAATGGAGATGATAACCTCTGCTTTCTCATGTTACTGAAACAATGAAATGGAAAGCATTCCCAGCCCAGTGGGTCGCCTTTATCCTGAGCAATCAATAAACATTAGTTCCTTAGCTTCTTCTCCTGTTCTTGAATACTAAGCCTTTCTCTGAGTCACCTACATGCTAAGTAGTTGAGTCCTCTTATTTAAAAAGAACTTCTTTCCCGTAAGACAACTGATGGAGAAAGCACTGAGCCAGGAGCCCCACAAATGTGAGGCTGAGCCTCTGCTTTGCAATATTTTTTTA
>NW_027542954.1:0-333 GCF_008692635.1 Crocuta crocuta
CTCAAGTTTCTCCAAACAATCGCTTATAGGTTTTGGAGACTAAGAATATCACCTTTTTGGCTAAAATATTCTTTGGTAATTCATTTTGATAAATTCAATTATAAATGGGACTGTTTTAATTTCTCTTTTTCATAGTTTATTACTACTGTATAGAGGTCCAATGGATTTCTATACATTAATTTCCTATTCTGCAACTTAACTGATTTCACTTACTAGTTCTAATAGGTTTTATAGTGTAGTCACTTTTTTTTTACCCTAGAGAATTATGTCATCTGCAAATCATGACTTTTTTGCATTTTGTTTATCAGCATTCATGTCCTTTATTGATTTTTC
>NW_027542955.1:0-332 GCF_008692635.1 Crocuta crocuta
CTGCTTGGGATTCTCTGTCTCTCCCTCTCTCTCTGCCTCTCCCCCACTCACATGCACACACTTTTTCTCTCTCAAAAATAAATAAATACACTTAAAAAAAGAAGAATCTGAGTAGGATGGAAGAAATGGGACCCCCAAGTGAAAGGAAAGGATACAAAATGTGATAATATAATGGAAGCAGCATGGAATTTAGAATCCGAAATCCAGGATTCAAGTCCTATTATTTACTTCTGTGAAAACATTAAAAACTCACTTTGACTTCCTGCCCCCTTAATAAACACACATGGGAACACTCCTCCCTCTTTGCTTTTGTGTCTGGGGTTATAGACAAC
>NW_027542956.1:0-320 GCF_008692635.1 Crocuta crocuta
TTTTTTAATTTTTGGAAAATTTATATTATATAGTATATTAATAGTAATACATAAACATTTCAAAATAAATATAAGGCTAGGAGAGTTGTATGTTCAAATGGTTTTTAAAGATAGGATTATGAGATCAAATGTTTGGAGACTACTGTTGGAATTAATATTTACCAAAGAGTAGGGCAAGTTGAGGAATGTCTCAAATTCAGAAGAGAAGACTAATATGGGGGCAAGAGCAGATCAGTGATATTTTTAAGTGGCATTCAATACTTTGAAAGCAGGTGGTACTACACACACACACACACACACACACACACACACACACACAC
>NW_027542957.1:0-333 GCF_008692635.1 Crocuta crocuta
AAACTAAAATTACCTCCCTTTAAAAAATAAAAGGGATTTATATAACATATACTATGAGTCTTTGGAAGTTTTAATGGATTCATAATGATGAGCCTTCTTAATAAAAAACATAATATTCATTTCCATTTGTCACATTCTTGTAGTTTTCTGACCCTTAGACATATTTTTATATTTTCTTATTGCAGTTTGCATGTATCCTAAGTTCATCCTTACGAACTGTATTTTGTTTTGTTGTTTTTGCTCATGTGTTTTCTTTCTCCCACTTGTATGTGCATATATATGTATACATGTAAATGTATATATTTACATATGGAAGTGATCATGAGCAAATAC
>NW_027542958.1:0-333 GCF_008692635.1 Crocuta crocuta
ACCTCCTGCCTCACTTAAATCTACTATAAGCAGCACTAAAATATAACACCTCTCTGAGACCCAAAGTAAGTAGGTCAGAGTCTTCACAACCCTTATGGTAGAAAATTATTCTCGACATCTAAACTAAATGCCTGGTATTGCTCTCAGAGGAAACAGATAACCTATCAGTACCATATACATTTGAATTTCTGTCCCTAAAGTTTCACCTTTACTGCCAAACAGTGCCACACAGTGCCCATTGTGTTTCATATGTTCTTTTAGTCTAAATGATGACAAATTCTGAGAGTCCCATACCTCTTGTCTTCCATGACTTCTTTCATCTTCAGAGCAAAA
>NW_027542959.1:0-334 GCF_008692635.1 Crocuta crocuta
ATTAAAAGAAAAGTTTAATGAGAAACCTGTGTCTTCTTTTGGTCAACACTGTAACCTTGTACTATTCAGGTAAAAGATTAAGTTGCCCCCAACCTGTTGGTGTTAACATCTGCTGAAACTGAGAATTGGGTTAACTTTTTTTCCCAAGGCTGGGAAAGTTTTTTTCTCCCACCTTGACTAACTGAAAACAAGTACATAGAGCTTAGGGGGAAAAGGGGGTTTGTGCAACACTTGGTTTAAACAGTAACACTGAAAGGTAGGTTATAAAAAGTTAAACTGTAATAATACGAAAGTCAACGTGCTGCCTATAAAATTTGTATACAATCACTATTGC
>NW_027542960.1:0-333 GCF_008692635.1 Crocuta crocuta
TAGAAGACACCAGAGAAACCCTTGCTGCAGAGATCAAAGACCTGAGAACTAGTCAGGATAAAATTAAAAATCCTGTAATTAGCATGCAAAATTGACTGGATACAGTTATCAAGAGGATTGAAGAAGCAGAGGAGAGAATAGGTGATATAAAATTATGGAAAATAAAGAAGCTGAAAAGAAGTGGGAAGGGAAACTATTAGATCATGAAGAGAGACGTAGAGAACTTAGTGATTCCATGAAATGAAACAATATCCGTATCATAGGTGTCCCAGAAGAAAAAGCAGGGAAAAGGGGTAGAAGGTTTATTTGAATAAATCATAGCTGAGAACCTCC
>NW_027542961.1:0-334 GCF_008692635.1 Crocuta crocuta
TGTAATTCCCTTTCTTCTCAATAAGAAATATGGGAAAATAAATGACGCAAATTCTTCTTTTGGTTTAATTTTCTTAACTAAAAGTTACTATGCATCAGGCATATTAAAATAAGTTTGTTGACAATGCAAAACAAGAGCTCCTTAGATAGTTTTATCATTTTACTTATTGTTTTATCTTAATTGTTTTGTTTTTCTCTTTTGAGAGAGAGACAGAGGGAGAGAGACAGAGAGACAGAAAGACAGAGACCAAGCAGGAGAGGGACATAAGGAAAGGGAAAGAGGACCCCATGTGTGCTCTGTGCTGACAGCACAGAACCCCATGTGGGGCTTGAAC
>NW_027542962.1:0-333 GCF_008692635.1 Crocuta crocuta
TCTCCCTCTCTCTCTGCCCCTCCCCCACTCGTGCTCTGTCTCTGAAAAATAAACATTAAAACATTTTTTTTTAATTTGGGAAACACTAGAACGTTATGCAGATTGATACTTGCACTCCATTTTATTTAATAACACTTGAGGTAAATAAAATCAGGAAAACAGAGCACAGTGCATCCTCTCCTGTTACTTCTTGCAGGTAGAAGAGGGCAAAAGGGGTAGAGTGGGGACAGAGAAACAAAAAGAAGTAGAGGAAAGGCAAGGCAGCGGAGTTGGAATGTAAAGGGCTTGCCTTAAGTTCCTTAACATCTATGGTTCCAGTTCCATCAGCATCAA
>NW_027542963.1:0-334 GCF_008692635.1 Crocuta crocuta
TTGTGGTGATGAGCACTGGTTGATGTACGGAAGGGTTGAATCACTGTATTTTACGCCTGCAAGTAATATTACACTGCATGTTAAGTATCTGGAATTTAGAAAGGTATAAACGTGAACTAAAATGAATAACTAATAAACATGCCAAAAAAGAAAACAAATAAAGGTAGGGGCAGAGAAGCAACAAATGCCTAGTTCCCTCTACATACACGTCTATCCCCCTAATAATCCAGAAGCTTGGCTCTCATACCCCTATTTCTGTCCACAGTACAGGAGTTACATCTCTGAGCCCCCATTTGCATCCTCCCACCGAAAACTATTTCCGAAACTAAGTGCT
>NW_027542964.1:0-334 GCF_008692635.1 Crocuta crocuta
ATAATACAGTTTCACCTCACACCTGTAAACATGACCATCATCAAGAAAACAGGAAATAAGTGTTGGTGAAGATTTGGAGAAAATGGATCCCTGGTGCACAGAGCAATGGAAATGCAAATTAACTCAGTCATTATAAAAAATAGTATGTAGTTTAATTTAAAAATTTAAAATAGAATTAATATATGATTTTGCAATCCCAATCCCACTTCTCGGTATATAACCAAAAGAAATTTAAAAAAAGATATGGAAGATATATGTGAGCTCCCATATTCACTGCAACATTATTAACAATAGCCAAGATGTTTAAATTATCTAAATGCTTATTAATAGATGA
>NW_027542965.1:0-333 GCF_008692635.1 Crocuta crocuta
TTTGTTCACCATAACCAGACTATAGAAATCACTTTCAATCTTCTGGAAGTTTCTCTCTACAAATCAATTTTGAGTAAGGACTGAGTACTCCTGTCTCTGTATTATGGAATCAGAGAAGAATCATAGTTCAACAATTTAACATTTGATGACTCATGATCCTAAAGACTGGATCTTTTCATTTTTCTATCAGCCTGGAGATATATTATATTCTCTTTTTAGTAAAGCAATTTCCTTGTCTAACTTGTAGACCATCTATTATATTGCTGAATTTCTGTGATACTTAAAACCATGATCTTAGTGGGGCGCCTGGGTGGCTTAGCCGGTTAAGCGTCC
>NW_027542966.1:0-332 GCF_008692635.1 Crocuta crocuta
ACCATATGTTTGCACGTATAGGAGGATTAGGAGGAACTTAACTAAATTTTTAAAAAATAATTATATAACAAGATTCTGAGAAAATCTCATCACAATACAAACATTTGCTATATGTTCCTACATTGTTAAAACACACCCACTTTAGAAGGTGAGGACATCTCATCAGAATACATAGAAAGACGGAGAGAGAGAGCCTAACCTTGTCAGCGTGGGGCTTCTGGAGGAGCAGAGGATTAATGTGTCCCTCCACCACAGGACAAGTGGGAGGAGCTCATCAGAGAGAACTCATATCTGGAGATCTTTGAGCATGTGTCCTTGATGACCTTGGACAC
>NW_027542967.1:0-334 GCF_008692635.1 Crocuta crocuta
AATCACACCAATCCCCAGGATATGTGGTATGTCCTGACTGGAATACCAGGACTGGAAGGTTCTCATACCTGGATCTCCATCCCTATCTGTTCTATGTACATTTTGGCTGTCATAGGCAACATCTTCTTGATCTTCCTGATTGTAACTGAGCGCAGTCTCCATGAGCCTATGTATGTCTTCCTTTCCATGCTGGCCTTATCAGATGTCCTGCTCTCCACGGCCACAGCCCCCAAGATGCTGGCCATCTTCTGGTTCCATTCCATGGAGATATCCTTTGGTAGCTGTGTATCTCAGATGTTTTTTATCCATTTCATCTTTGTGGCAGAATCTGCTA
>NW_027542968.1:0-334 GCF_008692635.1 Crocuta crocuta
ATCTCTTACATGGTTGCTTTGTGTGCAGTAAAGGAAGCAGATACTGCATCCTCACTTCAAGAAAAGATGGAGAAATATTGCACCTCCCTCCCTGAAAGTTTACTAATATCTACCTATATTTTTTATATACAGGAACAATTAGGTATTTATCCATGTAATTTTAGTTAAGCCGGATTATATTGTATTGAAAAACATACTACCTACTGAAAACATGATTATGGAGTGTTTAACATAAGGACTCTCTTAATTAGTCCTAAAATTCACAAATATATTAAGACTGGCACACATCTTCATGAGCCGCCAACCCTTCTGAGTCCTCTTTGGGAACAGTTTT
>NW_027542969.1:0-334 GCF_008692635.1 Crocuta crocuta
AACCACCAGCGCTCGCGCCAGAGCATGCCACATGCTCGCCGGCCAATCGCACGCCGGCCGCGCCTGACGTCAGGGTCGTGCGATGGCGCGTGCGGGCCCTCCGGCCGCCGCCCCGGCTCCGCTGATGGCCGCGCCCTCCGAGGGCGGCTGTGAGGAGCCCGCTGTGCTGCGGCACAACTTTATCGACCGTGGTGGGCGAGTGGCCCGACCGCCCCGGCCAGTCGGCGGGCCCCGGGCGCTCTGTCAGGGGCCGGCAAAAGTCAGCGGTCCCCGCAGGCCCGCGCTCGGAGACGTCGTGACGTCTGTGCGCCGGCTTCTGCGCAGTGAGCGAGCA
>NW_027542970.1:0-334 GCF_008692635.1 Crocuta crocuta
AGACAAAGAGTCGCTGGGCGGGCCACGGTCGCTCCCATCCTTCACCAGGCGCCCACTGCAGGCGCTGCTTCGTACCCCACCCCAGGGCAGCCCCAGCCTGGCAGGGAGGCTTTGCTGGCTGGTCCCCATCTTCCTGCACTATGCCAGCAGGGGCACTCCCCTGCTAAAGTGCCTTCCACGGCTCTCTAGCACCCGAAAGACAATGGGGTCTGGCCCCAGGGCTTCTAACCCCAGTCCTGCCACTTCTCAGCTGTGTAACTCTGGGAAAGTAACTTAACCTCTCTGCCTCACTCAGTCATTAAGAGGATACTTACTGGGCACCTAACATGCCCTA
>NW_027542971.1:0-334 GCF_008692635.1 Crocuta crocuta
CTCTGCTGGCACCCCAGGGTCTGGACCCTCCCACACCACGACTCCAGGCCCCGTGGCTTTGAGGGTCCTCCCCTAGCTCTCCAGGTGACACGTGATCCTGTCCCCTCACTGGGGGCCTCCACCAGCCCCCACCCTGTCCCTCCCTGGTCCTCACCTGTCCCTCCACTGGCCTTCATGCTGTCCAGAAACCCTGCAGACGTTTCCCTGCGGTCTGGCTCTGTCACAGTCCCTCCGTCTGCCCTGAAGTGTCCCACAAGGACTTGCCCTCCCCCAGGCCGAGCCCCCATGTCCCTCCAGGCTAAAGACCTGGGCTTCCCTAGTGTCCTTCTCTGCC
>NW_027542972.1:0-334 GCF_008692635.1 Crocuta crocuta
TGATTCAATGTGGTAAGGAAAGGAACCATACAAGTACTTCCAGGCCATAGAGTAGTAGTAGGTTGTAATGAGAGGAAATAGCACGTTTCTGAGGCAGGAATGTGATCAACACGTTGGGGAAATAGAATGAAGCCAATGTTGCCAAAGTGGAGTGTACAAAAAG
The DNA here is from genome assembly GCF_008692635.1 of Crocuta crocuta. Classification (NCBI taxonomy): domain Eukaryota; kingdom Metazoa; phylum Chordata; class Mammalia; order Carnivora; family Hyaenidae; genus Crocuta; species Crocuta crocuta. Next base: position 164 of record NW_027542972.1, read on the forward strand.
GAGAGTAGTGGAAATGAGTTCCAAGAAATCACAGGGAGGCCACCATATATAGGTCTCTGTAGGCTTCTCTAAGATTTTGGCTTTTACTTTGAATGATGTGGTAAGCAGGAGAGTTTTGAATAGAGAAGGGCATACTTTGGTACATAGTTTCACAGGATCTTTCTGTGAGGC
>NW_027542973.1:0-334 GCF_008692635.1 Crocuta crocuta
CCCTGCTCACGCTCTGTCTCAAAAATAAATAAACATTTAAAAAAATAAAAAGTAAACACACTCCTCACAATCCCTTTCGTTGTTTCCTTTAATATGGAGCAAAGAGATTCTTTTATAAACTTGGAATTTTCTAGATAGAGTCCTTTAAAGCTATTCCACAACCACTGTATTTTTAAATTTAGGGCTGCTATTTCCTAATGTGAGAACAGCGAGCTTCCCTCCAGGACAAATCTTTCCTGCCACATCCGTAAAAGAGATAGTACACTAAAAGAAGTGAAACACCCCTTCTGAGAAAGCAATCCTGAGAATTTTGGGAAGTGGCGGTCCCAGTGAG
>NW_027542974.1:0-334 GCF_008692635.1 Crocuta crocuta
TCCATCAGCTTCAGCTTCTCAGCAGGAAGAACTTGTCTCGGGATACGAATTGGACTTCACAAATACTATTAAAAGGGATCAAAGCTTCTGTAATGAGTTTAATAGTTTGCAGGCAGAAACAGTTATTGGACACCACAGACCCTTAAACGATTCTCTAGGCTGGGTGAATTTTATCTTTCCTGTAGGTGGAAAGTTGTCGTGTGTATGTATTTTTTTGGAGATATGTAATTGCTGGAACCGGAAAGTATACAGGTGACCATCCCAATGTTACCTAAGTCGTTTTCTTTCTTAGATCGAAGAATTGGGGTATTTGGATCCCCAAATAAGGAACTTG
>NW_027542975.1:0-334 GCF_008692635.1 Crocuta crocuta
CTCCTACTTCAAACAAAGTTCATCATCAGCATTGATGTCTAAAAATAACTGGATCTCACCCATAGTCACTGAAGACTTTGCCATACGGCTTGTATTTTATATCTCTACTTGCATTGCTGCTATATTAATAGATGACTTTGAAAACTATACGGATAGACCCTTTCTAACCCACTGGCCATTCATCATTCCCAGTTTCCTTCCTCCAAAGACAAATTCACTACACTGTACATCACCTCACATACATTTATCATCATCTACAACTGTACCTCCTCTGAAAACTTAAATTCCAAAGAAACTGCATCATGGATATAGCATCCTTTTCCCCTCTCATACT
>NW_027542976.1:0-334 GCF_008692635.1 Crocuta crocuta
CAGCATGAGTCTGGGCATAGGGTAGTGCCCCCTTCTGGTCAGGGGGCACGGGTAGGGTTGACAGGGCACGGGGAGGTGACCTGGGAGCCTCTAGGGGACGGCAAAGGCCCCGTGTCTTCATCTGGCTGATGGCTGCACAGATGTGTACAGATGGGGCAGTTCTCTTCAGGTTTATGCACTTTACTGTCTGTAAATTATACCAAGAAGAAATAAAGAAAACAAACAAACAGCCCTGTAGCCCTGATTGTCACTGAGCAGCACCCTCAGTGCCCGTTTGCTGGCATCATGAGAGAAAGTGTAGAGAAGGTCAACTGGGCAGACCCCGTGTGCGGGG
>NW_027542977.1:0-335 GCF_008692635.1 Crocuta crocuta
CCCTCTCTCTCTCAGAACTAAAAAAAGTCATTAAAAGAAAAAAAGAAATACAAGATTTCCAGCACCTCACAGGCTTCCTGTGCTCCCTCCTTGTTAATATCTCCTTATACAAAAGCAGTGGGCATTCAACTCAATGACTGTAGATGAGTTTTGAAGGCTTATAAGTGGACCCTACGGTACATGATGCGGTTATGTCTGTCTTCTTTTGATAATCATCGTTCTGTGGTTTGTCATGTGGTTGTAAATTTGGAGTTCTTTCTTACTGTGCAGTGTCTCAGTGAATGAACAGAGTACATATACCCATTTTACTATTATTTGGCTTGGGCTCCATTTTT
>NW_027542978.1:0-334 GCF_008692635.1 Crocuta crocuta
GACAATAAACTATTAAAAATAAATAAATAAATAAATAAATAAATTCTGATCATCCTAATGAATATTTAATGAAAATAAAGATTTTACTACTGCATGTTATGCTGCATAGGTATACAATTCTCACTGTCTCTCAAACGGTGGTGTCTACTGAATTTTTAGAGATGGAGAGATTTCTAAAGAAATGTCTTTAGAGATTAGCTGCTCTCTCTCTCTTTTTTCTGGGAATAACTCCCAACTAAATAGTAATTAAAAAGGAACATAGGTGGGGTGCCTGGGTGGCTCAATTGGTTGAGCGTCCAACTCTTGACTTCAGCTCAGGTCATGATCCCAGGGT
>NW_027542979.1:0-334 GCF_008692635.1 Crocuta crocuta
TTTTCATACAAAATCTCAAAATCTCTCAGCTTCAGCCTGATCCCATGTGAACTCCAGAGCATAAATTACACTACCTTAGGTCTGCTCAAAGCAAAAGAGTTAGTTAGTTGGACTTTCAGATTTACTCACTAGTCAGTTACTTGATTGAGGGCCATCCAGAAAGACATAAACCCCCAAACTCCCAGAAACTTTCCACTCTCTGTAGCACAGGAATATTTCTCTGAAGAAATGTGCAGGTGTAAGTCTAGAAGGCAAGCACACAGAAGCTAGCAACAATAAAGTCAGAGATAGGGGCACCTGGGTGGCTCAGTTGGTTAAGCGTCCCACTTTGGCT
>NW_027542980.1:0-335 GCF_008692635.1 Crocuta crocuta
AATTATATGAATATGAAAACACAACAAAATTTTGGGATACACTAAAAGCAGTGCATGGAAAACATATGTAACACTGAAAGCTTATATCAAAAAGAAAGAACTAAAAGATCTAAAACCAATTGTTCTGTCTTCCACATTAGAAAACTGGGGGGGGAGAGGGGGGGAAGAAATACTATGAAAAACTCTGTGCCCACAAATTTGATAATCTAAATGAAATGGACAAATTCCTTGAAAGACACAACTCAAAGAAGAAGAAATACATGATCTGAATAGGCCTGTGTCTATTAAAGAAATTGAATAAATAATTAATAACTTTCCAAAACAGAAATCACCAG
>NW_027542981.1:0-335 GCF_008692635.1 Crocuta crocuta
AATGATAGTTGATTGATGCCTTCTCCATAGTGTTCTGTCACAGAGGTGCCTATGTACTCTTTACCTTGTACTTCCATGCATGTGTTTTGCAACACAGTGACTGAATGCTGCATTCTGCACAGTATTTTTTCACACATTGAGCATTTTGCACGTCCCTTTTTGGTATCAAAAATCTGCTTTTAATCACTATCAACCTAGAGATACGTAACGGTAGTTGAAAGATGGGTTCTCAACAGTTAAGTATATAACACTCAGCTCATAAGTGCATGCTGGAGTTCTACCCATCACCAAGTTAGTGAGACATGTTGTAACTGAATGCTGGATTCTGCCGAGAA
>NW_027542982.1:0-335 GCF_008692635.1 Crocuta crocuta
AAGGTGATGTAAGGAATTAGTACTTATTGTAACTATCACTGTAGAGTGACTTTTACACAGTGTGCTTGTAGTACTTTTTGATAAAAATAAAAATTAATGAAGAAAAGAAGAAAAAAGAAGAAACTAATTTAAGCAATTACTGTATATAAGTCTATGGCAATAACCTTTAAACTATGCATGACACTGTTTTCTAGAAAATACAAATGATCAAACTTAACTCTGAGAGCTCAAGAGACAAACATATAGAAATATACATCTTACATGTATCAAAGTGTGTTTAAATTGGTGATAAATGGAAAACAGGATAAATGGTCAACAGCAAAGGAATTAAAAGT
>NW_027542983.1:0-335 GCF_008692635.1 Crocuta crocuta
ACTCCACTTACAACAATGGACAGATCATCTAGGCAGAAAATCAATCAGGAAACAATAGCCCTGAATGATACACTGGACCAACTACATGGACTTGACATATATTCAGAACTTTTCATCCAAAAGCAGCATAACAAACATTCCTCTCGAGTGCACATGGAATATAGATGCAAGATAGATCACATACTGGGTACAAAACAGCCCTCAATAAATATAAAAGAATTGAGATCAAGCATGCATATTTTCAGATCACACCACTACGAAACTTGAAATCAACCACAGGAAAATTTGGAAAGCCTCAAAATGCATGGAGGTTAACAAACATCCCACTAAAGAAT
>NW_027542984.1:0-334 GCF_008692635.1 Crocuta crocuta
AATTGCTCTCTAAAATAAATAAATAAATAAATAAATAAATATTTTTATTTAGGGTGCCTGGGTGGCTTAGTCGGTTGAGTGTCAGACTTAGGCTCAGGTCATGATCTCACCGTTCCCAAGTTTGAGCCCTACATCGGGCTCTATGCTGAGAGCTGAGCCTAGAGCCCGTTTCAGATTCTCTGTCTCTCTCTCTGTCTCTGCCCCTCCCTTGCTCATGCTCTGTCTCTCTCTCTTAAAAATAAATAAACATTTATCTCTCAAAAAAATGTTAAAAAATTTTTTTTCTTGCATTTATTTTATTTTTTTTTAATAGTTTATTGTCAAATTAGTTTCC
>NW_027542985.1:0-335 GCF_008692635.1 Crocuta crocuta
ATCAAAACCACACTGAGATACCAGCTCACACCAGTCAGAGTGGCTCAAATGAACAAATCAGGAGGGATGCTGGCAAAGACGTGGAGAAATGGAACCCTCTTGCCCTGTTGGCGGGAATGCAAACTGGTGCAGCTGTCCTGGAAAACAGTGTGGAGGTTTTGTAAAAAATTAAAAATAGAACTACCGTATGACCCAGTAATAGCACTGATAACAATTTACCAAAGAGATACAGGTGTGCTGATGCATAGGGGCACATGTATCCCAATGTTAATAGCAGAACTTTCAACAAGAGCCAAATTATGGAAAGAGCCTAAGTGTCCATCAACTGATAAATG
>NW_027542986.1:0-335 GCF_008692635.1 Crocuta crocuta
CTGGGGTTTTGGCTTCCTTTGGACACCTGCTCTGATTTTCCTTCATCATGGCATCCAGCCTGCTCATGGGTTATACACACAATGGGTTGAGTTCTTTAAGCCTAGGATCTTTCCTGTAAAGGTTGCTGTGAATACTCAATTAAATAGTGGCTATTAATGGTGGTTATAATTATGTCCAGTAGTGATCTAAATATATTATTTAGCTAGCTTTATTTTCCTTCTCAGATTTATGATTTAGTTTTTGTTATTAAGTCACCTGGAGTCTAAATAACAAAAAGGTGATCTTTAAATCTTTCTCACTCTTCATTTTAGAAATTAATAAACTTTTAGGACAT
>NW_027542987.1:0-335 GCF_008692635.1 Crocuta crocuta
AGGAGGGAGGATGCTGGGACTTATCAGTGTGAGGTCTCCAACCCAATCAGTTCCAGCAAAAGTGACCCCATAGGACTGGCTGTGAGCTGTGAGTGACCCTCAACCTCTCCCCCTTCTTCCCTGTATATTGGCCCAGCAGGAGGTGTGAAATAGGATACAGGCCTGGAGGAGGTGGGAGCCTCCTTAACAGCCTCTTGAGCAATGTGGATAAGATATCTGAAATTAGGCTAATCTTGTTAACATCTTGGTTCTGCTTCATGCCAGCTGTGGGACCTCAGAGAAGACACTCACCTCCAGAACCTCAGTGTCCTCATCTGTAAAACTGAAAAGAACAG
>NW_027542988.1:0-335 GCF_008692635.1 Crocuta crocuta
CCCCGCTCACTAGGTGAGACCGCCCCAGCCCCGCCTTTCCCGTAGAGCGCCCTCCTGCCCCACCCCACGTAAACCTGCCCTACGTCCCGCCCTCTACGTAAAGGCACCCACATGTCCCGCCCATTACGTAGAGCGCGACACTCGTTTGGCCCACACGGAGGAGGACGTCGCATACCCCGCCCAATACGTCCGACTTCCCCAACCCCGCCTTTCACGTTGAGCGTCCTTCTGGCCCCACCCACACGTAGTACGTGCTCCCACATCCCTTCCTGCACGTAGAGCGTCCCCTTGCCCCGCCCCAACGTCGTACGTGGCCGACACCCCGCCCTCCACGT
>NW_027542989.1:0-335 GCF_008692635.1 Crocuta crocuta
CCCTTTTGTTTTCTTGCCTCAGAAGACATCTAGTAAGAAATATCTGTGGCTAATGTGAAAATGGTTACTCTGCCTGTGCTCTTAGAAATTTTAGGGTGTCCATTTTCATGCTTTTGCGTTTAGCTGTCCAGTTTTCCCAATCCAATTTGTTTAACTTTCTCACCTTGGATATTCTTTCCTGCTTTGCTGAAGATTAATTGACAATCTAGTTTGGGATCAAGTTGTGTGTTTTCTCTTCTGTTACATTGATTTATATCTGTATTTTTGTGCAGTACCCTACTGCCTTCGTTACTACAGCTTTGAAATATAATTGAAAGTCTAGAGTTGTGATGCTT
>NW_027542990.1:0-334 GCF_008692635.1 Crocuta crocuta
AAATAAACATGAAATACAAAATAAAATTAAATAGAAAATAAAATACATAAAAAATAACATGAACTATGAAATAAAAGTAAATTAAATAGAAAATAAAATTAAATAGAAAATAACATGAAATCTAAAATTAAATTAAATAAAAAATAAGATAAAATAGAAAACAGAAATAAAATAAAATAAATTAAATATAAAATAAAAAATAAGTAAAAATAACAAGTAAAATATAATAAAATATAAAATAAGTAAAAATAACATGAAATTAAATTGAAAATTAAGTAGAAAATAAAATAAATAAAATAGAGGGGCGCCTGGGTGGCTTAGTCGGTTAAGCGTC
>NW_027542991.1:0-335 GCF_008692635.1 Crocuta crocuta
TCCAAAAAAATAATCTAAATTAGAAAATTTTGTTTTTAAATTTAGATTATTTTTTTGGACAAGTAATGCATTTCAAGAGGCACAAAGGGGGATCAATGAAAAGTCAGTCTCTCGCACCTGTCCCTGGCCACATGATTTCCATTCTCCAAGGGACCAGCATTTCCACTGGAGATAATTTTCCATATACTTGAGCAAATATGAATGTAGAGCCTTCTCTCCTGTTTTCTGCACAGATTATAAACACTGTTCCTCATTTTGCCCTTTTCCAAAGAATGTCCTTTTCATGGCAGTGTAGTACTCCCTTATCTGGATGGTACACCCACCTCCCCTTTACC
>NW_027542992.1:0-335 GCF_008692635.1 Crocuta crocuta
ACTGGTAATTTTTGTCTTCTCTCTTTTAATGTGCATCATGTTTCTACAAGCTTATTTTTTATTTATTAATGAATTTGTTTTTACTTTTTTAAAGTTTATTTCTTTATTTTGACAGAAAGAGAGAAAATTAGGAGGGGCAGAGAAAGAGTGAAAGTCAGATAATCCCAATAAGGCTCCACACTGTTAGCATGGAGTCCAAAGAGGGGCTCAAACTCACTAAACTTGAGTTCATGACCTGAGATGAAATCAAGAGTCAAACATTTATGCTAATAGCAGGGGACTTTAAGACCCCGCTTTCAGCAATGGATAGGTCAACCAGACAGAAAATCACTAAA
>NW_027542993.1:0-335 GCF_008692635.1 Crocuta crocuta
TTAGATTTTAAATATGGGGAAATTTGCTAGAATGTAGAATTTATTTTTAATGGTCTATGTATGTCAAGGATCAAGAGCAAAGAGATCTAAGAGCTAGTATCAACAATAACTACACTCCTTTGCCAAATTTGACACCTTACTGTGTTAATGTTAAAGATAGATTTAAATGTGAATATGGGAAGATATCTTCTTATTCACTTACTCAACAATTATTTACTGAACTCCTACATCAGGCTGTTCTAGATGCTAATGATACATTATGAACTGGAAAAGGAAAAATTTCCCTGCTTCGGTTGAGCTTATAGTCCATAAGAGAATGCTGACAAAAATAAAAA
>NW_027542994.1:0-335 GCF_008692635.1 Crocuta crocuta
TTAATGGCTGAGTAATATTCCATCGTGCGTGGAGAAAACGGAACCCTCATGCACTGTTGATGGGAAGGTAAATTGGAGTAACCGCCGCGGGGGACAGTGTGAACGTTCCTCAAACAGTTAAAAATAGAGCTACCACCTGATCTGGCAATTCCACCTCTGGGTATTTATGCAAAGAAAATGAAAACGCTAATTTGAAAAGATATTTGCACCCCTGTGTTCAATGCAGCATTATTTACAATAGCCAAGATATGAAAGCCACCCAAATGTCTATCCACAGATGAATAAAGAATATATAGTGTGTGTGCATACATATATATGTGTATGTATTTATATAA
>NW_027542995.1:0-335 GCF_008692635.1 Crocuta crocuta
GCAATTTTTTTTCCATTTCTTTGTGTTTTCTTCAATTCTTTTCATAATCTTTCTACAGTTTGCAGCATAGAGATCTTTTACCTCTTTGGTTAAGTCTATTCCTAAGTATCCTAAGTTTTCAGTGCAATCTACACTTTCCTTTCAACTGACACAGGAAGTCTTCCTCTCAATCACGATATATTATCTTGTTGACTAGTATTTAAAATTGTAAATCAGTTATCAAAGTCCATATTTTAAAGATTAATTTCAACCTCTGACCTCTTCACAACGATTTCTGGACTACCCTGTGGAGAAGTGAGTTCTTCCTTTCTATCTTCCAATGCAAATGGGGTATC
>NW_027542996.1:0-335 GCF_008692635.1 Crocuta crocuta
GCACGCAGGTATCCATGAGACATTTTTATTTTTGAAATAAAACAGGAAAACACCCTGGGACCAAAAGGCACAAATCCCTTCCCTCAGTCCAGCGATCTGAGCCACCAGAGGAAAGAAGGGTTCTGCTACGAAGGCTCAAGTTCAAGGGCTGTCTTCCGGAACCCGGGCCCGCGTCCCTGAGCTGCCACCGGGTGGGGGCCGAGCCGCGCGGCGACCTAAACCCGATTCGCGGGGGGCGCCCCTGGGCCAAGCTGGGCGCGAGCTCGTCGCGGCGGTGCGCGACGTTGGGCGCGCGGACGCGACCGGCTGGGACAGAGGGGACCGCCTGCTCGGCC
>NW_027542997.1:0-335 GCF_008692635.1 Crocuta crocuta
GAGCCAAGATGTCTAGGTTGCCAGCAGTTTTGTAAATAAAGTTTTATGGGAACAGAGCCATGCCCGTTAATGTACATACCGTCCTCGTCAGGGTAAGTAACACTTCGTCCTCTCAGTAACACCCACAGACTCATGCTGTAGATCACTGAGACAGTGAAGGTGGGATACAGAGCGTAGCCCCTGCCTGCTGACGCGCTCCAAAAACAGCAGGTGTTTGTGACCCCCTCTCGGCACCAACGTGACTGCTAGCAGCACATACCATGCATCCGCCATACACGCCCCACCCCGGACTCTGTGCCACCCCTGAGGTCCTCCCTGTGAACTGGGTCCTTCCC
>NW_027542998.1:0-336 GCF_008692635.1 Crocuta crocuta
AACTTAAAAAAGCATTATTTTTTTATGACATCTGCTGCTATGGGACAACGGGGTAGGTGAAAAACCCAAGCAATGTTATTTTGTAATGCCCGTCGTTACATTGCTTTGCAATGAAGTGGCAGCCTTGATCTGACTGTGTTACTTGTGGCATTCCCAAAAGCTGTATGGCTGTTGTGTTAACTCGTAAGTACCATTAGCAGAGGTTAGTGGCCTGCATGGGTAGGCTGATAGAAGGCCTGTGTCAGTACCCACCATTGCCGAGCCATATTTAATAGCTTTTTTCTGCTTCAGAGAGAGGCCCAGTGAAATAAATTTGCCATGTCTGATATGGCCCTT
>NW_027542999.1:0-336 GCF_008692635.1 Crocuta crocuta
AATCGAAGACATACCCGAGGAAGTCTGAATAAGGCACTCATTGTTACACGAAGATGATAGCTCTTGGCAGAGGGTTAAGAACCTTAAAGAAGAAAATACGAGAAACCAGAAGATAAAAGGGGGAAGAAAAGCACTGGCAGACAGGAGACTAATGGAAGTTAGCAACCCAAGGAGCTCTGAGGGGAGAGGAATATCACTTGGCTCCAGGTTTCCCTTTTTCCACATTTCCTTCCTCAGGCCTATCTTGTTATCAGAGCTGTCGTGGCAAGTTAGTAGATAAGAGTATGATGTAGGCTGTGGTTGGGTGTGAATACAACTTTCCACTAAACTAGATTT
>NW_027543000.1:0-336 GCF_008692635.1 Crocuta crocuta
CCTGTCCACCTCTTCCTTGTTAGTAATGCTCCTTGTTAAGAATGGGAAGGGAGCAGACACAACTGCAAGATCCCAGCTCCCAAGCTTTGGGAATACATTGGTGAACATCAGCACCTTGGACAGTGCCGCAGCCATGCCCCTCCCAGGGGTTGAGCAGGGAGGTGGCAATAAGGGACTCTGGAGAAGCTGACCATTGCTATTCTACCTAAGAATGATGTAATGAGGCAGAACGCTATCACAGGGATAAGCGGATTCTGCTCTAATTTATCAATCATACACCCTTTGCACATGTGGATGTTACTGGTGGCACGTCCAATACAAGTCCCTCACGGCTGT
>NW_027543001.1:0-336 GCF_008692635.1 Crocuta crocuta
CAAGTTTCAAGTGTACTCCGCATGTGAGATGAACGTTAGGCACATTCTTCTCAACTGTCCAATACTGGTAGGAACACAGAAAGTATCTGAATGATGGGAGATTCGAGGCTATGTCACAAGCAATGGATTCTCTTCCTTTTGGTGCAATGTATAAAATCTGTACGTTATGTCCCAGCAAATCCACTCCTGGCTCTGGAAATGCTTGGTCCACAGGCGTGCCACAAACATGTGCAAGATGTTTAGAGCAGAACTGTTTTGAGGAGAAAGAAGCAACTGTGAAGAACTCCACACCAAATGTCCATTGACAGGCAACAGATAGGGAAGACGTGCTCTCTT
>NW_027543002.1:0-336 GCF_008692635.1 Crocuta crocuta
CAGAGGTACAGCTTTCCAGTAATGGAATGAATAAGTCACCATAGGGAATATAGTCAATGTTATTGTAACAGCGCTGTATGGGGACAGATGGCAGTTACACTTGAGAGCACAGCATAAACTAGAGACTCGTCCACTCACTGTACTGTGCGCCTGAAACTAACGTAACACTGTGTGTCAACACTACTTCAGTGAAAATAGATAAGGGCGCCTGGGTGGCTCAGTCCATTGAGTGCTGGACTCTTGATTTGGGCTCAGGATATGACCTCATGGTTTGTGAGTTCGAGCCCCAAGTCGGGCTCTGTGCTTTTAGCACAGAGCCTGCTTGGGATTCTCCAT
>NW_027543003.1:0-335 GCF_008692635.1 Crocuta crocuta
TGGCCATACATTTGTGGGTCCAATTGTGAGTTATTTATTCTATTCCATTGGTCTATGTGTCTGTTTTCATGTCAAGTTTCTTGGCTTTCTATATTTGTTTCTTTGTATTAGACAAAGCAGCTGTCTCTCCCAGTCTTGAAGGCATGGTCACTGGAAGGTGAAGCACACACTGGCAGGTGTGTTTCAGTCTGATGTCTGTGCAGTGCTCTCGGGGTGGTAGGCTGACAAGCTCTGTCTCTCTAGTTGTTTCTGTACCAGCCCTCCTGGCAAGGAGTACCCGATGTTCAAGGGTGTCCTCTGTGTGAAGTGCATGCACCTTCTGTGTCTGGTGGGCA
>NW_027543004.1:0-336 GCF_008692635.1 Crocuta crocuta
TTTACCCATCAAGCCCCACAGGGGGTGGTGTGAGAAGAGAGGAAGAGGGAGAAAGAGGCAGGGCCTTCATAACTCCCTGCAAGAACTAGAGAAACCAGGCCGTTGAAGAAACACTGGAGAAATAGGTGCATAAGCCAACCAAGTGTCCACTACTAAGGGAGAAGAGCCACAAAGGCCACTTTGTGAATTCTGACATTCAGTAAACCTCATGGAAAGCAACTATACAAAACTTACTACAGTTTGTATGTCCACAGTGATGAGAGTGTGATGGGTAGGAAAGAATGAAGTAAGTCACCTCACTCAGTGGCTCACAGCCAAAACAATTCCTTCTGTCTC
>NW_027543005.1:0-336 GCF_008692635.1 Crocuta crocuta
AGGCAGTTCCCACCGGCCCTATGGCTTCCCGTGTTTCTCTGCCAGAGGCCAGGGGGCACCCTTGGGCCCGGCTGGGGAGGGAGGGGGGCGGGCCGAGGGTTAGTGCCTCAGAAGTGCAGGAACCACCCTCACCCACTGAGAAATGGGAATTGAAAAGATAAACACCCCAGCTCCCTGGCCTCTCCGCAGGAGGGCCATGTTCCAGTGTCTTCTACATAGTCCTTCAGAGGGCCTCCGCGGCCCCCTGGGTAATCCACCCAAGAACAGACCTTAGTTGGCTTTCCCCACTTCCCTTTTCTCACTTCCCCTCCCGGCCCTCACTCTGCTTCCTGCACA
>NW_027543006.1:0-336 GCF_008692635.1 Crocuta crocuta
TCAGCCACACCCACAATAGCCAGTTCACCCACAGATAGCCAGCGGCAGAGTCAGAATTTAATTCCCAAACAACTGAGTTTTAGAATTATAGAGAAACAATTGCTCTACTCCAGAAAGTTACCCTCCTACAAAAGATACCGTTGCAGTGACAAGAAATTATGGGACTTGGTGGCAAAGGCATCACTGTCTCGTAAACTATTAATATGGAAAAGAGGCTGGCCATCGCATGACTTTAATCCTCCACCCAATTCTCATACCGCAACCATCGTCAAGCATTACCTGAGTATCTAAAGCTTCTACATATATCTCTATGACAGAATGTTAGTCTGTTTCTTT
>NW_027543007.1:0-336 GCF_008692635.1 Crocuta crocuta
GGGGATGTGAGAGGCGGGGTCTCCAGACGATGGGGGCCAGGCCCCTGTGGACTTGTGAGCAGATGCAACGTGCCTGCTTCACGGCCGGAGGGCTGTGGCAGCAGGGAAGGGCCTCTGATGTCTGATAGGCCCCGGGCCCGAGTCCATGGCCCACGGCGGCCACGTATCCCTCCCGCTGCCACCAGACTCCCAGGGCGGCTCCAGCATCCCCCCCGGGCAGGGCATCGCCTCCTCCAACCCTGCACACAGGGTATTTTGATAAAGGTGATGAAGCCGCTGTAGAGCAGAGTGAGGAGGAAGAGGGCTGCGAACGTGGGCCACAGTCTGCCTGTGTCT
>NW_027543008.1:0-336 GCF_008692635.1 Crocuta crocuta
CGCTCTTGTCCGTAGCCCCGTTTCCCGCCTGCTGGGGTCCTCACTTCTGCACGGCGTCCCGCAGATGTCCCAGCGGCAACTGTGGAGCCATCTACGAACGACTCTCAGAGTCTCAGTGGGAGCAGCCCCCCGTTCTGAGGCGGGTGTGGGGTTGCCGCTCCCCACAGCTCTGCTAACTCGCTACAGCGCCCGCAGCCCGAGACAGATGCCGCCGCAGGAAGGAATTAGCCACAGGCCAGACAGTTCTGTCCCTTGTTCCTCGCGCTCGATGAGGACCAGCCTCTTGTCCTTAGTTTCCGCCGGTCCACGGACCTCCGGCGCGTTCTGTTTTCTCCC
>NW_027543009.1:0-335 GCF_008692635.1 Crocuta crocuta
AAACTATTTGTAAAAAAAAAAAAAAAAAAAAAAAATTCCTGATCCTTGTTACCATGTAATTTCTCATATATCTAGAATGGCTAGTAAAATTAGCCCACATGATAACCACATTTTATTATATATAACTAAACCCATATAGCTCAGCCTTAAAATTCCTCATGTTTAAGAAATCCAGTTCAATAAAAATGAGCTTGCTGCAACTTCATTTTTCATAGTCGATATATTTATAGTTTTTTAAAGAATAAGAGATCCTTATTAAGCAAATATAGGCAAAGTAGGCAAATATAATCAAAAACATTTCGGGGCGCCTGGGTGGCTTAGTCGGTTAAGCGTCC
>NW_027543010.1:0-337 GCF_008692635.1 Crocuta crocuta
AAATGTAAAGCTTGCTGCCCCATGCAGTTCCACCTGCCCAGCATCCGGCTTTGTTCCCTTTGAAAGTAGAGTAGACGGTAGGGTGAGCAGGCCCTGCAGCCTGGCCGTATCTTAACCCTCACCCACAGTTTTCGTTTACAACTAACCCTTTCGACCATGTCCTACTGGTCTCCAGGCTCTTCTCGACAACTAACTGGCTTGAACAGAGCCACAGTCTTCTCTCGGTTCCTAGGTGTTGACAGCCCCAGGCTGGGCATCGTTTTATGTGGCTCCATTAATGGCCTTCACCAGGACAGCACAATCCTTGTTTTCTAGGCCACTGGCTTGGCCTCTCCAA
>NW_027543011.1:0-337 GCF_008692635.1 Crocuta crocuta
ACGGAGAGTGATCCTATTTCTAGCTGTGGTGCTGACTTTGGGCTGCATGTCCTGATCCCAGGCGGTGCCAGGAGAAACTGGTCCACTGCTCTCCTGGCTTGATCCCCGGCAAGGAAGCGCCCAGCTTGTGGGATTATATTTAGGGCAGTATCAATAAAGCGCACAGACTAAGACCTGAAAATGAGGCCGGGCTTGGAGCATAGAACACAGCCCACCTTGGCTACACTGCAGCACAAGGAGATCGGACCCAAAAGAATGATTTGTAACACTTGGTTCAGAAGGGACTGGGCCACCGCCATTTTTCTCCCCACAGCCACCAAGGCAGGACCTCAGGGAG
>NW_027543012.1:0-337 GCF_008692635.1 Crocuta crocuta
TTTCCCCAGCTCCACAAACATCCCAGCCTCATCTGCCACCCTTGGTGGTTTCCATCCCACCTTGCACACACAATCCACTGCACGCTCACATTTGGGGTTTGGGGGGAGAAAAGGCGCAGTCAATGACAGAGGCTGCCTTGCCTTGGCACGGAGTGCCGGGAGACATTCACAGGAAGATGGATTCATGTAGACACATTGCTTTCACTTCCATGTCTTTGGTCCAATGAAGACAACATTTGTGACGGAGCCCACCTTTTCGTGGAGCAGCTCCCACGCCTCCCAAACGAGCAGGCCTCAGGGCTCACTGGCTGGCTACTCAGGGTCCCGAGAAGCCTGC
>NW_027543013.1:0-337 GCF_008692635.1 Crocuta crocuta
TGGAATGCACACAGATTGTGCTGTTGGTGGGAAAAGGGCCATTTGCTTTGGACAACACAGGTGAAGCAGTTCCATGAACAGACCTCGTATTACCAGGCTGTAGCCAATCTTCCCTTTGACTTTCTTAACACTGGAAATGCAGTGGACAAGACAAATGATTGCCTACTAACTGGTGTGCCAAAATCACATTTCCAGTGGTGGTGGCTCAGTGAATTCCAGACATAGCAGAGCAAACTGGGGTGCAAACGAAGGAATGAGTCTCCATGTTTCATTGACATAGATCTAACCGGTATCCCCAAATACTGTATTTCCATTAGTAAGGAAGGTTTGGTCCCAT
>NW_027543014.1:0-335 GCF_008692635.1 Crocuta crocuta
CTCTGTCTCTCTCTCTCTCAAAAATAAATAAACATAAAATTTTTTAATAATTAAAAAAATAAAATAAATAAATAAAATTTTAAATAAAACCTGATGATTTAAAACTATCATATTTCTATTTAGTAGACCACAAAATAAAATTATTACATCTAGGAAAATATTTCAAAAACTTAAAATTTTTCTATTATTCCTAATATAGAAAGACTTCTTAAAATCAATAATAAAAGATACATAATCCATTAGAAAAATGGACAAAGGTTTTAAATATCCCATTCTCAAAAGTAAGTAAAACTGAACAATAAACATGAAACAAAAACATGCAGATTAAAACAAGA
>NW_027543015.1:0-337 GCF_008692635.1 Crocuta crocuta
ACGGGGCTCAAACTCATTAACTGCTATATCATGGCCTGAACTGAAGTTGGACGCCCAACCGACTGAGGCACCGAGGTGCCCTCGAACTCTTAATTTTTACGAAAAACCTTGGTAGTGAGCATAAAACCACCAACCTCCTTTAATCTGAGACAGCAGTTAAAACTGAGTTTTGTTTTATTTCAATTATGGACTTTTTAATACCCTAGGTTTTGAGCAGAGAGTATCTTTGAGTTAATGCTTTTGAATTTCAAGACCACATCAATCTCATCATTCTACTTGGAAGGTTCTGCCTCCCGGTGGCAGATCTGTAAGCCGATTCACAAATCCCCAAATTTCT
>NW_027543016.1:0-337 GCF_008692635.1 Crocuta crocuta
ACTCACGAATTCCAACATGAGGAAGAGGTGATGAACAAAATATGCTGGTCAGAGTCCAAAAGCAGCAGAGGATGTGGGGGACTCCAGGTGGAACCTCACTTGTCTTGCTGTGTGTAGTTCAAGCCAAATGAAAGCCCTTTGTCCTTTCTGGAAACCCTGCTTCCTTCCTCTCCGTCTACCTCAACAGCCACGGAGATCTGAGAAGGCCAATTTCAAACACTGATGACCACATATTTCGGAGGATCGTACATTCAGGACACCACAAGCTGTTCCTTTCATACCTTCCTTTTCTAACTTGCTAGCTAAACATCAGAGCTCTTGTCTGCCCTGCAGAACA
>NW_027543017.1:0-337 GCF_008692635.1 Crocuta crocuta
CAAAGACTAGAAAGGATCAGAGAACATCACCAGAAACACCAACTCTACAGGCAGCACAATGGCAACGAATTCATATCGTTTTATGAATAATCACTCTGAATGTAAATGAACTACATACTCCAATCAAAAGACGTAGGGTATCAGGGTGGATAAGAAATCAAGACCCACCTAGATGCTGCCAACAAGACTCATTTTTGACCTAAGGACACCTGCAGATTGAAAGTGAGGAGATGGAGGACCATCATTCGTGCTACTGGATGTCAAAAGAAAGCCAGACTCGCCATAATCATACCAGACAAACTAGATTTTAAAACAAAGACTGTAACAAGAAATGAAG
>NW_027543018.1:0-337 GCF_008692635.1 Crocuta crocuta
TGTTTTTGGTTTGTTTCGTATCTCCTAGGCAATACATGAAGTTGAGGGATTCCTTATAAGTGTGATGTTTATTTATATTTTTTTCTTTTATGACTTCCTTGTTAATATTCTTTGTCCAAAGTTTAATTTTAATTATATACTTTTTCAAGGATTTTTTTTGACTCTCTTGCATTTGGCACTATTGTTTATGGAAATGATACATTTTTACCTTAATGTTTCTTTTATATATATGTGTGTATGTGTGTAGTAAAATTTACTATTTATAGAATGTCCATATAATGGATCAGGTACTTTACATATATTTTTCTTTAATCGTTCAAACACACCTCAAAGAATA
>NW_027543019.1:0-337 GCF_008692635.1 Crocuta crocuta
TTCATTCATTCATCTCTTCTTATATATTTCACAAAAGCTCCTAAACTTTTCAGAAATTTTGCCAGTGTTCTTATTCAAATGGATTCTTCTGTTCCATAATCTCTTCTGACTGGTTATTTCTGTTAGAGAGTAGATCTATTTATTTTTGTATATGTGTTTTTTTTAATCTAGCCACTGTGCTAATTATAATAGCTTTTATTTGATTTATTTGGATTTCTTCCTTTCTTTCATATCTATTTCTAGTACCTTTCTTTTGTTTTTGTTGTTTAGGGTTTTGGTTTTAGTTTTCCAGAATTTCTTTTTTTTTTTTTTTAAATGTTTTATTTATTTCTAGGAG
>NW_027543020.1:0-337 GCF_008692635.1 Crocuta crocuta
AGAGAGAGAGAGAGAATACGAATCTTAAGCTTTTGGGCAGGTTCCATGCTCAGTGAGGAGCCTAGAGTAGAGTTCAATGCCATCACCCTGGGATCATGACCCGAGAAGAAATCAAGAGTCAGATGCTCAATTGACTGAGCCTACCCAGGTGCCCCAAACAAGGATATTTTCTGTAGAAGAGAAAGCCATGTTTTGGCAACAGGTGCAAGGGGAGCCAGGGTTTACGACAAAGATGTTTTTGGCTCATCCCATCTGGACCCATCATGCTACCAGCGACCCTATTTTTCCTACATTTGGGTGAATTTTTGTGCAAGAATCTGATGATGAAGGTTTGAGT
>NW_027543021.1:0-337 GCF_008692635.1 Crocuta crocuta
TATGAGTGAAAACATTTCTCTGACTGACGTATTTCACTCAGCATAATACCTTCCTGTTCCATCCACGTTGGCACAAGTGGCATGATTGTGGTGACACAAAAAAATGTGTATTCTGCTGCTTTAGGATGACAAGTTCTACATATATATATCAAGTCCATCTGGTCCAGAGTATCATTCAGAGCCATTGGTTCTTTGCTGATTTTCTGTCTAGATCATCTGTCCGTTGCTGGGACTGGAGCATTCAATTCCCTGCAGTTAGTGTATTCATACCAATCAGATTGCTTCTGTTGTGATTGACCAGGCCTCACTATATTCCATATCAGACCCATATTTTGAA
>NW_027543022.1:0-337 GCF_008692635.1 Crocuta crocuta
AGCCTCCCATAGGGCTCCCCGGGTGTGCGAGTTCCAGCCACGGATCGGGCTCCTGCCGACTGCGAGTTCACACCCCACGTTGGGCTCGCTGGCTGTGGGAGTTCGAATCCCGTGTTCGAATCTCGTTCTAGCCCCGCATTGGACTCTGCCGGTTGTGAGTTCGAGCCCCACGTCGGTCTTGCTGCGTGTGCGAGTTCAAGCCCCGCGTCCAGCTCCCTTCGTGTGAGAGTTCCAGTCCTGTCTGGCTCCCAGGTGTGTGAGCATGGGCCCCCTGTGTGGCTCCCCTGGTTTGGAAGTTCTGGCCTGGTGAGCAGCTTCCACGGTGTGTGAGTTCGAG
>NW_027543023.1:0-337 GCF_008692635.1 Crocuta crocuta
AGTAGAATTCAGTGATTCATCACTTACATAGAACAGCCAGTGCTCATTCCAACAAGTGCCCTCCTCAGTACCCGTCACCCGTCTAGCCCATCTCCCACCCACCTGCCTTCCATCAACCCTCAGTTTGTTCTTTATCATTAAGAGTCTCTTGTACTTGGTTTCTCTGTCTCCTCTTTTTTACCCCCTCCCCATACGTTTCTCTGTTTTGTTTCTTAAATTCCAAATGAGTGAAATCATATGATATTTATCATCCTCTGACTTACTTTGTTTAGTGTAATACACTCTAGGTCCGCCCACATCATTGCAAATGGCAAGATTTCATTCTTTTTGATGGCTG
>NW_027543024.1:0-337 GCF_008692635.1 Crocuta crocuta
TAACCCCTCCATCCTCCCTCCCCTGTACCAGTGTAAGTCCTCTCCCATCTGCCTTCCCACCATCTGTCCCTGTCAGGTAATGCTCCCACGTCAGCCCCTTACTCTGGAATATGTCAGACAATGTGATTGTTAGTAAGGGATTTCTATTCTAATTATGATTATGGATGGAAGGAAAAAGTGAACGAAAGAATCCATGGTCTAGGAATCTGTGGAGCTGAGCATTGGGGAACTAAGCTTTGGAACTCAAGGTTTTAGTTGACTAACTAGTCAATTCTAATTATACATCAGCCGATACTGACTTTCTTCACAGAATGGCCCCTGTTGACTGGGTTCCTTC
>NW_027543025.1:0-330 GCF_008692635.1 Crocuta crocuta
CACACACACACACACACACACACACACACATACACACACACACCAATTAAGAGACAGAGAAGATTATCAGTTGGATTAAAAAGACCTGACTATATGCTTTATAGTTATAATTAAATATAATGAAAGATAAGTT
The DNA here is from genome assembly GCF_008692635.1 of Crocuta crocuta. NCBI lineage: Eukaryota > Metazoa > Chordata > Mammalia > Carnivora > Hyaenidae > Crocuta > Crocuta crocuta. Next base: position 134 of record NW_027543025.1, read on the forward strand.
AAAAGTAAAAAGACTAAAAAATATATCATGGAAACATTAATCAAAAGAAAATTGCAGTGACTATTAATATCAGATAAAATAGATTTCATATAAAGCACATTAGTATTATATAAGGATAAAATTATAACCCATCAAGAAAATGTAACCATGCTGGTGAGACAGGAAACCATCAAAACCCTAGAGGAGAAAGCAGGAAA
>NW_027543026.1:0-337 GCF_008692635.1 Crocuta crocuta
CTGGACCTTGGCAGGTCTGCTGGAACAGTCCTTTCCCATTCTGATTTCGTGCCTAGAAATATACCAATCCCTCTGCATGGTCCCGACAGTAGAAACTCCATTGTCTGTCCCTGTCGTACGTATTCCTCCGGTGGTTTAACATCAACGCTCTTCTGTAAGAGAGCTTAGTAAGTTAAGTAAAACAGCCTGTTGAAGAGCCTAAGTAAAGCTATTTTGAGATTAATGCCCCCATTAAGAGCAACCTCGGGCTGCACGTAGCCCCAGTTCTAGGAAAAACTTCAGCTGAAGCCAACCTTGGACCACCCTCAGGTCAGCCAATCAAAAGAAGCTAAGAAAG
>NW_027543027.1:0-337 GCF_008692635.1 Crocuta crocuta
AGAAAGAGAAATCAAGAAAATGATCCCATTCACGATTGCACAAAAAGAAAAATAAATAAAAACCTACAGTACCTAGGAATGAACCTAACTAAGAATATAAGAGATCTCTATGATGAAATCCATAGAAAACTTATGAAGGAAAGTGAAGAAGACACAAAGATATGGATGCTCATGGATTGGAAGAATAAATACAGTTAAAATGTCATCATTACCCAAAGCAATCTACACATTCGGTGCAAACCGAATCCACATTGCACCAGATTTTTTCTCAAAACTAGAACAAACGGTCTTAAAATGTTTATGGAACCACAAAAGACCCCGAATAGCCAAAGTAATA
>NW_027543028.1:0-337 GCF_008692635.1 Crocuta crocuta
TTCGCTCACCAAGGCAGACGCGAGTTCAAGTCTCGGCCAGGCAGCAGGTGTCGTCCGAGCCCCTCCCCCGCCAGAGTTCAGACAGGGGCCGCAGGCCGCCGGCGGGAGGCTGGCTTTCTGGGGTGACCGGCGTGGAGCTAAGGGGGCTGCTTCTGTGCAGGGGTGTCGGCCGGCGACGCGGAAGGAGAAGGAGAAGCGGGCGGCACCGGGCCCAGCCCTTCCGGGACCCCCCAGACCCTGCGAGGGGCCAGCGTCCCCCAGGGCCCCGAGGAGGCCAGCGAGCCCGCAGCTGCCGGCAGCCCCGGGGCGCCCGGCCCCCCGGGGGCGGCCGGGCACC
>NW_027543029.1:0-337 GCF_008692635.1 Crocuta crocuta
AAAAAAAATTAATTTGTCCTTCACTATTGTGTGTTTCAGAGGCTGGAGCACAAGGAAGTTTTAGTGGGCTTGTTGTTCCTGGTTTTCCCGTTCATTCCAGCCAGCAATCTCTTCTTCAGGGTGGGTTTTGTGGTGGCGGAGAGAGTCCTTTACATGCCTAGGTAATTATTGCTCGTGATTTCCTCTTTATGAGACCTGCCCTCTGTCACCAACATGGATAGTTCCAGAGGGACGGTCCTTTGCGCGTGTAACAATTAGGTCCTTGTGGAGCGGAGGCGTTTATTACCTCAGCTTTAACAACAGCCGCAGGGAAGTTTGGGGGAGATCAAGTTCGCAC
>NW_027543030.1:0-337 GCF_008692635.1 Crocuta crocuta
CACTTACCTTATACTTCTGTGCATGTGTTTTCAAAAATACTAATCCTCTTTAAAACACAGTGACAAAATGCCGCATACTTCAGCGTAAATTTTCACATATTTCAGCCTCATGCACTTCCCTCATTGGTCTCATTATTTTCCAATCGTTATTAACGCTGTGAATGAAATTAGTTGAGTGATTATTTCCTCAGAGTGTTCGTCCGCAGAGTTGAGTATATAACACTCAGCTCATCCTTCAATGCTGCAGTTTCTACACAGTAGCAACTAAGTGGAACAAATTTGTAACAGAATTCTGCTCGGTAGTATTTCAGTCTAGAGCACACTGCACTTCAGTCAT
>NW_027543031.1:0-337 GCF_008692635.1 Crocuta crocuta
GTGCCTGGGGCCCTGCCTCACTAGCTTCAGGTAAGAGAGAAACTCTCGGGAGTGAGCTTCTGCTGCAGTCCACGCGTGCATATCACGTTGAGCAAAAATGAGCCAATAATGATTTAGTTTTGCCGACTTTAAAATTACTCCAGGCCCTTTTGTGCAGTGCCGTCGGGTGCTGAGGACGGGGAGCGGGGCGGGGAGGATGCTGGGAAGGACACTGACCAGGTTCCGGAGTCTTGGCTGTGGGGTCTCCGGCCAGGCCCCTTGTCTTGTTGGACGTGTTTCTTCCTCTGTGCAATGAGGACGTGCACCCAGGTGTGACCTCCGAGTTCCTGGAGAAGCC
>NW_027543032.1:0-337 GCF_008692635.1 Crocuta crocuta
GAGATCATGACCTGAGCCAAAGTCAGCTGCCCAACTGACTGAGCCCCCCAGGTGCCCCACATCCCCTTCTAATCTTTGAGGCAGGCATGCTTACTCCCTCACTTTCTGATGATGCAGCTGACAGACCCAGGACAGCCCTGTGTCCCCCTGTCTGGTGTACACACCCTCATGTGACCCTGGGTCCCACAATGTGTGACCTGGTCGCACAGGTGTGTATGCACAGATATGGGGTGCATACCCATGCGTGTGAGCACAGGTGTGTGGTACATGCACATGCAGGCGCTCGTGTGAGGTGTGTGCACACAGATGTGTGGTACGTGGGTGCATTTGCATAGGT
>NW_027543033.1:0-338 GCF_008692635.1 Crocuta crocuta
CCCCACATACTCCTTTCTGCCCCCATTCTGTAGTCACTATACAGCTAGGACGAGGGATATGCCCCCACAACATACATGGGAATGGCTGCCCCCATTCAGCAGATGGAGACACAGAGGCTCTAAATTTGACTGAGGTCCCTTGCCTGAGTTGTGTATTCAGTTGATGACAGCACTGGGGTTCACATGTCTGCCTGACCCACAGCCCAGCCTCTGAAACCACCACATTACATGGGGTGCTCTGTGCTAGGGGAGGCTCTTGTCTTTTGGAAAAGCAGGTGTAAAAAAAATGCTCAAGGGGTGACTGGGTGGCTCGGTCAGTTAAGCATCTGACTTCGGCT
>NW_027543034.1:0-338 GCF_008692635.1 Crocuta crocuta
AAAAACACATTGGCCAAGTCGAGGAGGATATCAAGTGCAGGCTTCTGAGGGTCCTCTCCCAGTGGACTCACACAGGACACAATGCCCCCACTGACAAGTGTGACAACACACGTGAATTGTTGCCCATCAAAAATTATTACAGACTCAGAGCTCAGAGTGCTTAATGGGGGCTGGCCATGTAGGCACTTCTGTCTGGCAGCTATCAAAGTCCCAGGGTCTCAGAAGGAAAACAGGTATTCTGAATAAACTGCATTGTACAAACAGCAGTGTGAGCTGCTCTTATCAGTTCTGAGGCTGGCAGGACCCCATCAGAATGTCAACCTCCCAGATGCCAGCCA
>NW_027543035.1:0-338 GCF_008692635.1 Crocuta crocuta
AACTAATTTGACAATAAACTATTTGTGAAAAAAAATTAAAAAAAATAAAGGCAAAAAAAAAAAAAGGGACGGATGGGTGGATGGATGGATGAATAGAAGAAAGGAAGCTAGAAGATAGCATGTGTACTTAGCACACATACCAGCATGGAGAAGGAGACATGGAGAAGGTGGCTTCTGAAAACATGCTTACAAACCTGCCTTCATCTCACCCAAACCCCTTCACCAGGCTTTGCACACCCACATGCCTTCCGTGGCCCATAGGTGAGTGATACCAGACAGGCTGGTAACAACAGTGATGAGCCACAGGGACATCAATTGAAGTGATTACTGCCATGTAA
>NW_027543036.1:0-338 GCF_008692635.1 Crocuta crocuta
AAAATCTTCAGCTGCCTTCTTGGCACTTACTCCTCATTCCCCAAAAGACCGTGTTCCTGTCAAGGTGTAAGGGATTTAACCCAATTTCAATAGGCATAGACACGAAACCTAGTATAGACAACATTGTATTTTTAGTGGACTCGTTTTTCTACCATAATGTTACTGTAAAGTGCATAATGGGAAAAAAAATTACTGTAATCGGCTTCTGCGCTAAAATTTCTTTGGATAAATACCAGGATCCAGTTTATGTCTATGTCTGCTTACATATGTGAGTTACTTGCTGAAGGACCTCAGAAGGAAATGTTGACCTGGAAGATGGCTCTGTCCGTGAACAGGAA
>NW_027543037.1:0-336 GCF_008692635.1 Crocuta crocuta
GACGCTTAACCGACTAAGCCACCCAGGCGCCCCAATGTAAAAAATTATTTTAGACAGCACGATATGTACTAAGGGCTGCCCTTGCACATCTGAGGCTCCTTTGATGGGTCAAATCATGGGGGTCATCACCCTCATCTGCTTAAAATCCTTCAGTGGCTTCAAGAAAAGTCCAGTCTCCCAACAAGGTAACGCAGCTCCTGATAATCAGACCCTACCTGCCTCAACCTTCTCTCCAAACACTCCTTCCCTGGACCCTGCAGACCAGCCATTCCCAGAGACCATAGCTCCATGACCCAGCAGCCATGACGTGCCAGATGGCTACCTACCACAGGCCTC
>NW_027543038.1:0-338 GCF_008692635.1 Crocuta crocuta
AGAACAAGTTCTGAGATGTATCTTTATTCCTCTCATCTCAGGATGAACCTACTGCAAACTAAGATCCATCTCCTTCCATCTGCTGACTCCACCCTGTGGGTTCTAAGCCAGAGGCCATGTCCCCATTCATCCTTGCTGTGTTGAGTGAGTTGATTCTTCTCAGAGAGCCTACCTGTCCTCAGAGGGGCTCACATACGGTGTCCTGCACTAGGGACTTGAGCGACTAGTGTTGGGTACTAGGAAGAGCAGAACAAGAACATATTACATGCAGCCAGAAGCAATAAGACAAAAAGAATGCACAAAGGAAAGTTCCAGAACTGAACCCTGGCAACATGGGT
>NW_027543039.1:0-338 GCF_008692635.1 Crocuta crocuta
AACCTGAGTTTCCTAAAAGCCACTGATTTGTACACTTCACAAAGGTGGAGCTTATGGAATGTGAGTTCTAGCTCCCTAAAGCCGTTCTTGAGTAAAAGGAAATGGGTTAAGGCCCTGGGACTCTTTCTTGACCTGCAGAGACTTCCTGCCAGGAGGCCGGCTGGGAAAGTCCCGCCTGGCAGCACCATAGGGCCCTGCGTCCGTCCGTCCGTCGTCTGCGCATCACGCCCGTCGCGGGATTCCGCTGTGGGTGCTGGGTCTGGCCTACAGGCAGGCAGCCTGGGGAGAGAGCCAGTGTTCCTCAGAGAGAATCATGCCTGACAGCTGGGGGTGGTCCC
>NW_027543040.1:0-338 GCF_008692635.1 Crocuta crocuta
TCTTGCCCCCTCCTGCACTCCATCTTTCTGAGCACACAGTGTCCACATACATTATTGGGAATTTTTCTGCATGAGATATTGTTTATTCTCCTCCACTTATTTTTTAAATTGTTTTAACATTTCTTCATTTTTTGGGAGACAGAAGGAGACAGAGTGCAAGAAGAAGAGGGGCAGAGAGAGAGAGAGGAAGACACAGAACCCAAAGTAGGCTTCAGGTTCTGAGCTGTCTGCACAGAGCTCAATGCGGGGCTCAAACTCACTGACCATGAGATCATGACCTGAGGTGAGGTCAGATGCTTAACTGACTGAGTCCCCCAGGCACCCCTCTTCTCCACTTA
>NW_027543041.1:0-338 GCF_008692635.1 Crocuta crocuta
ACTGCAGAAACACAAATAATAATAAGAAAATATTATGACCAATTATTTGCCAACAAATTGGGCAATCTGGAAGAAATGGACCCATTCCTTGAAATATATAAACTACCAAAATTGGAACAAGGTGAAATAGAAACTTTGAATAGACCCATAACCAGTAAAGAAATTAAATCAGTAAATTGATTCAAAAATCTCCCAACAAACATGATTCCAGGGCCAGATGGCTTTCCAGGGGAATCCTGCCAAACATTTAAGGAAGAGTTAGTATCTATTCTTTTGGAGCTCTTCCAAAAAACAGAAATGGAAGGAAAACTTCCAAACTCATTCTATTAGGCCAGCAT
>NW_027543042.1:0-338 GCF_008692635.1 Crocuta crocuta
ATCAAATCATCCTAAACGCCCCAGAAATGTACCTGAAAACTCAAGGCAAGCTCCACAACTAAAGGTAGAGAAGAGGCCACAGCGAAGAAGGTAGGAAAGCCCAGGCACAGCGTGGGAGAGAAAGAGACCTTGGCTGCTGGCAGGAGGAAGGAGCCAGGTCCAAGGAGAAGGGCAGGAGAGGGGGTGGGGAAATGACTAATCTCCATAGCAACCGGCCTGCAGGGGTAGAGGGGCTGGATCTCCCTGGCAACAGGGGGAATTAAAGCCTGGGAGGTTAAAGGTCAACGGAGGAGGCTGGGACCCAGCCTGAGGGCACTGCCCTGCTCTTGGAGAAAGAG
>NW_027543043.1:0-338 GCF_008692635.1 Crocuta crocuta
AATGACAATATAATTAAATTTAATATGTGAATTTAAGAATTTAAATATATGATATATATAAATATATGGTAATGAAATAAATAAATCTAAATACATGTCTAGGAGATAATATTTAAAGAATTACCTAAAAGAATAAGCAGACAAAAATACTAAGGAAATATAAATAACTAGAGTAATATTAAGGAAGAATTTCTCATCATGTATTAAATAATATACATTTCCAGAAGTTGACTTGGCGTTAAAAGTTATTACATTTGAAATGATAATTTTTATTAAAATTGCTCATCAGCAACTTTTTTAAAAAATATTTTTATTTATTTCTAGGATAGAGAGAGAGA
>NW_027543044.1:0-338 GCF_008692635.1 Crocuta crocuta
CACTAAAAAGAGCCGTGATTGGCAGGTAAGGGAAAAGAAAGTAGAGCAGGTCATAAATTAATTGGCATAGAGCAAATCCCAGAAGGAAGCTGCCTATTAGTTCCAAGCAGGTAAAATGGATATGCATTATCCCTGCTCTTTTCTGAATAATTTCACAGCCCACTACAATAGGAGCTGCCATCACTGCAGAACCAGGGGCAGCGAGGGCAGCTTCCTGCCTGCTCTTCCCTAGGGCCCAGCAGTAACGACCCCTTCCCCAGCCTGGTCATTCGGCTCTGTCCTCCAGGTGGCTGGTAGGAAATCGCGGCAAGACTCTGGATGACCGCTGCTCTCCATCC
>NW_027543045.1:0-338 GCF_008692635.1 Crocuta crocuta
TCCTGTGTCTGTGGTCAGCTGTGTCATATTTGCTCAGCATGGCTGCATCACATGTCAGGGGGCTCCCCTGGGCTGGTCCATCTCTTTTCCACCTTGTCTCTCATTCTTCATTAGGGTAGTCTAGCGCTTGTTCACATGGCACAAGAAAGGGCTTAAGGAATGAGCAGAAGCAAACATATCTCTAGAAGTCTCATTTTGGAACTGGCACGACATCATTTCTGCTGTGTTCTATTGGCCAGTGACCGTCATAGGCTAGCTAGAATCAAGGTGTGAGGAAACAAGCTCCCATTACAAAGAATGGCAAAGTCACTTTGCACTGCACCATCTGCATCCCATGG
>NW_027543046.1:0-338 GCF_008692635.1 Crocuta crocuta
TTGATAGGGATTGCATTAAATGTGTAGACTGCTTTGGGTAATATACACATTCTAACAATATTTGTTCTTCCAACCCATGGACACAAATGTGTTTCCATTTCTTTGGGTCTACTTCAGTGTCTTTCATAAGTGCTCCGGAGTTTTCAGAGTACAGATTTTTTACCTCTGTGGTTAGGTTTTCTCCTAGGTGTCTTATGGTTTTTGTTGCAATTGTAAATGGGATCCATTCCTTGATTTCTCTTTCGGCTGTTTTATTATTGGTGTATAGACATGGAACATAGTTTTGTACATTGTTTTTCTATCCTGGAACTTTACTGAATTCAGCATCAGTTCTAGCA
>NW_027543047.1:0-338 GCF_008692635.1 Crocuta crocuta
TCCCCTGCTGTGCAGATGGGGTAGAGCTTTGGCGGCAGCAGGGGCCGCACGCTGCCCTGGTGGGGGCCCCGCTCCCGGAGCGGGCAGCCGTAGCCGGGGTGCAAAGCGCTCAGCTGATGCAGGCACACCTTCCCCGAAGGGGAAGCATCAGCCCTCCTTCGCTGCACCAGGTCCGCCTCCGTTCTTCTGTTGGCATTGTTGGAGGATGCCCTCGGTCTTAGTGCCCGGGTGAGTCCGGTTGTGTACCCACCCCGCGGGGTCCTCCGAGGCCGCGGGCAGGACCAGATCAGCGAGGCATCACCCCTGTGGGCAATGACCTCCTCGTCCCACCCCTCCCC
>NW_027543048.1:0-338 GCF_008692635.1 Crocuta crocuta
TGCCTCTGGATGCTTAGCTTTTCCGTGGAAGGGAGAGGCCCGGATGTGCTGGGACTGAACGTATATTGCTTGTAAGTTACAGAGAGGACCCAGAGGAGGTTAGTGTCCCCGACACCAGGGAGTCTCTCCTCATCCCGCCTTTCCCTTACAAAAGAGGGCTGTTCTGCCAAACCCTGACGCTGGTTTTATACCGTTTTTACAATGTTTGATTTTCATTTGTGCTTCTAACATATCGAGGTGGAGTATGAGATTGTCATTAGAGATAATGAGACCAGAGAACCACATGTGTCATCAAGAGTGATAAAAAATTTATTGGAAGAAAGGGAAAGTGACCCATT
>NW_027543049.1:0-338 GCF_008692635.1 Crocuta crocuta
GGCTGTGCTCTATATCCCAGGCCAGGCCTCGTTTCCAGATCCCAGGCCATGCACCCCACTGAAACTGCCAGAAATATAAACTTGCAGGCGAGCCCCTCAGGACACTCCCAAGCCTCTTGCCTTCCCCCTGGGGACTGAACCAGAAGCCATTGCTCCCATATCCTCCAAGTCGGGTTTGCGAGTGAAGAGCAGTTTCATCTGGGAGTTGCCTGGGATGAGTGTGTCCTGCCTAGGGTCAGCTGGAGAAGCAGGTTTGAAACCAGGTCCCTCTGTAACCCGAGCAGAGGTTTTTACCTTCTCCAGCGGCAGGGACAGTGTCTTGAGCAGTTTTGGCCACT
>NW_027543050.1:0-339 GCF_008692635.1 Crocuta crocuta
TTGGTGAAGGCAGGTCTTAGCCTCCACTGCTTCCCACAGGCAGCTCCCTGAGGTCCCACCTTGGTGGTTTTCTAGAGAGAAATAGCTGTGTCCCAGTCCCTTCTTAAACCAAGTGTTGCAACTCACTCTTTTGAGTCAGATCTCCCTGTGCTGCGAGCGTAGCAAAGGTGGGCTATGCTCTATGTCCCAAGTCTCTCCTCGTTTCCAGATCTTAGTCCTCACACCCCATCGATACTTTCCGAAATAAACCCGCAGGCCGAGTCCCTCCAAGCAGTTTCAAGCCTTTTGCCTCCCCACTGGGGTGGAGCCGAGCTAGAAGAGCGGCAGAGAGGCTTCAGG
>NW_027543051.1:0-339 GCF_008692635.1 Crocuta crocuta
AAGCAGGATCTGGGCACCATAATCAGTCAGCCATCTTAGCAAGCCCCAGGCCCTTAGCTCGCGCCATTCTAGGGACACAAGAAGAATAAAAAAGGCACGTTTTAAGAGAGAAAGTAAAAGATAAAAGACCCAGTCCTAGAACTCCACCAAATGAAAGAGCAGCTGGATTTCTGACTGAGCAGAGAGGTTAGTGGCACCATGGTTTATGCCTCCCTCTATCTGGGCACGCAGACAGGAGCGGAGTTCAGACACCATATGTGGCCTACCAGCTCAGGGAGCCCCAGGACCCTCAGGCACACCAGTCTCCAACGTGCTGGGGCACAGAAGGAATAAAGAAAT
>NW_027543052.1:0-339 GCF_008692635.1 Crocuta crocuta
ATACCCCTCTGGCTTCTAAGGATTCTGATGAAGAATCTGTGGATAATCTTATTATCTTTTGTATATGACAAGTCACCTCTCTTATTTCTGTCAAATTTCTCTTTGTCTTTTGACAGATTGTACTTTGTCTTGTTTTGGGTCTCTGTGAATTCATCCCTTTTGGAGTCCATTGAGCTTCATGGGTCCTTATATTCATGCACTTCATCAAATCAGGGAATTTTCAGCCATTAATTCTTCAAATTATCTCTCTTCTCCTTTGTCTCATGTCCTGGCACTCTGACAAAGTGTTTGTTGTTCCTCTTGAAGATGTTCCAAAGGTGCCTTATATTCTGTTCACTT
>NW_027543053.1:0-339 GCF_008692635.1 Crocuta crocuta
CTGCTAGGAAGATCTCTCTACTCCCCCACAACCCCACGCTTCTCCCGATCCTTAGAAGGGAAAGATTCCTTCTCCTCCCTTAAGTCACATTATTATTTTCCTTTCCGCTTTTTGTTTTCATTATTCCTCATTCAATTAGTCTTTCTGAACTTTAAAGTAAACCAAGCCATGTCTCAATGGATTCAGGTGTTCTCTTAAAGGAACATCCCAACCAGCATCTTATTATTGTGAAGCCTCATTACCAGAAATTCCTGAATGTAGCTCCTCTTCAGTTTCTGCTGTCATTCATTACCCCATTTCTCCCTTCTGCTTTTAGTTCATTCTTGACAACGTAGTCCT
>NW_027543054.1:0-338 GCF_008692635.1 Crocuta crocuta
CCCCTCCCCTGCTCACGCTGTCTGTCTGTCTCTCTCTCTCTCTCTGCCTCTCTCTCTCTCAAAAATAAATATTAAAAAAAATAATAAAAAAATAAAATTAAAATTAAAAGGCCTTTCCAGAAAAGGAAAAATACCATGTGAGGAAACGTCTTTCAGAAAAGCCAAAACAGGAGTGACTGCTGCCCCACATAAAAACACCTTTACAAATGCAAATACAAGAGACACCGAGTTGGAGAATTCTAAAGGCAATTTCTAGACTATCTAGCCCAGGGCTCTGGAGCTTTGGGCTGGATATCCTGGTGAAGGAGAACTCTTCTCCACACAAGAGTGTCAGTGCA
>NW_027543055.1:0-339 GCF_008692635.1 Crocuta crocuta
TAAAAAAAAAAAAAAAAAAAAAGAAAGCACTTGTTTCAGATCCTAAGGAGAAGGCTCAGAGCTCTTCCACCTCCCCGTAAACTCATAAGGTCAAGGTGAGGCAGGGAAGAAAGTCAGGTTTCTGATACACCTGCACTCTTGCAGGACAGGCAGCTGGCACTTTCTGTAAGGCGCACGTGTGGGGGTGCACACTCACACATTGTCACGGGCCGACCTTTGTCCCCCTGATATTCATATGTTGAATATGTCTTAAGTCCCAGGACCTCAGAATGTGATTGTGTTTGGACACAGGACCTGTTATGCCCAGATTGCGATCTCCCCAAAATCCCAAGACCACCA
>NW_027543056.1:0-339 GCF_008692635.1 Crocuta crocuta
GGAGGCTCATGATTTGGAAGTCCCCATGCACCCCCATCATCTGAGCCGAAGGCCAACAGCCCCAGAAGCAGACCTGCTTGCTAACCAGCTGATGAGTTCAGACGTGAGTTGCCGAGCTGAGACTACAGGAGCTACAGCTGCCCACGGCACTCCCCCCACGCCTCCCTCCCTTGTGTAATGGCAGCACCTGCCTTTCATGAAGGGCTGGATCCGTGGAATGGGACTGCTCTCACAGACTCTCCCGTATCAGGCATAAGGACGTGTAGTGACCTAGTACTGAGCAACAAGATGTAAGAAGTGCAGCGGGGACTTGATGACAAACAAAAAGGGACAGAGAGA
>NW_027543057.1:0-339 GCF_008692635.1 Crocuta crocuta
CGGGCATTGTCCCCACGCTCAGGAGGGAAGGAGAAGCACGGCCTTGCCTTCGTCTCAAGCCGAATGCAGGGGGCTTCAGAGAATTGCCCACGCGAGGGCCAGCCCAGCAGTCAACTCACTGCAGACACACTGAGCGGTCTTGAGACCTCGGCAGGAAAGGAGGCTCTCTGACAAAGGCTGTAGTCCAGAGACGGCGGCTCCAAGGTAGCAGCGGAGAAGACCCATTCTGGACGCCTCTGAGAATGACCAGGTGCTCCCGCGAGCGGTGGCTTCACCTGCAGACTTCGGGCTTCTCGAACAAGGTGGCGATGTGAAGTCAGCAGCTCCGGAGGCGCAGAA
>NW_027543058.1:0-339 GCF_008692635.1 Crocuta crocuta
AAGTGTGGTCAATGATTACTTGTATGATTGTGTGCTGTCCCTTCCATATGCTTTTCCAACCAACATATGGTTTCGTTTTCTTGCAACTTCATTGAAGAGGTGTTTTACTCGTTCTTAATAAGTAACTTCAATACTATGCTAAAAGGTCAATTCCTGTCTAAATAGCTATGGTTCATTCCTTTCAACACTGTGCACCTCAACGTATTTATCCATGTGCTGTCCATGGTTCTCCTCTCTTTTTGCACCGTTCTGAAGTCTGCTGCTAGGAGCACATGTCCCCATGTTTCCTGTACACGTTTGGGGACTGACTCTTAGCTGTCTATTAGGAGTGGAAATGTA
>NW_027543059.1:0-337 GCF_008692635.1 Crocuta crocuta
GCTCGACCCCACGAGCCGTGAGATCATGACCTGAGCTGAAGTCGGTCACTTGACCGACTGAGCCACCCAGGCACCCCTGTAACCACTTCTTAAACTTTACTTTTCTACATTTCTATAACCTAACAAGTTACGATACTCAGTGTATCTACTTCAGAGTTGTATTTCCATGAGCTGATATATGCAATGTGCCTAGAACAGCAACTGGTACATAGTAGTGAATGTACAAGGTAGCCGCCATGGTGAGTTCTCAGACAGGTGTATCTGGACATATGGGAATATGCATGATGTGACCCCTTTGTATGTTTTTGTATGTACATAACAACAGTACACCCAGTGC
>NW_027543060.1:0-339 GCF_008692635.1 Crocuta crocuta
CCCCCCCTTTTTTTCCCCACAAAACTTGAAAAAAAAAAACATGGAAAAACAATGACAGGAAGTTCTGAGATCCTCTCTGAAACTGCCCCGCTGTGAGACTGCCAAACGTGCTGTTTCGTGTGGGAACACGCCACCTGCTGGGGACTGAGGAGTATGCCACCAAAACTTACAAAGCATGAAACACATCATCATCCACCCTTCCCAACGTGAATTTAAGCACTTTTCACAACGTAGGATCAAAGGCAGAACTAGGCAAAGAAGCACAACTGTGACCACTGACTTCATATTAACTAAACTTTTTCTCACCTTACTGAAAAATGGACAGTTCTGGTAAAAAAA
>NW_027543061.1:0-339 GCF_008692635.1 Crocuta crocuta
TTGTCTGGTAAGAGTCTGTTTTACAGAATAAAGAGCTTGTACAACGCATCATCAGCAATAACAACAAACCCAAAATTTTAAGAATGGACAAAGAACTCGGTTATACCTTCCCAAGAGAGATCCTATATGGATGGCGAATAGACGTGAAAAGATGTTAAACACCAATAATCCTTATGGAAATGATGACGGAAACCACAGTTAGACACCCTTTTACATGCACGAAAATTGCTAGAACATAGAAAACTACGATGTAAGAAATGTTGGCAGAGACGTTGAGAAATCAGAACGCTTGAACACACGCACAAGCATACACAGCAGCACTGTTCACGATGGCCAAAT
>NW_027543062.1:0-339 GCF_008692635.1 Crocuta crocuta
CAGGTCTCTGTTACCTGCTCCCAGTCTCCCCAGGGTACTCCTAACTCCAGCCGTTCTAACTACTTTCAGTTCTTTCAATAGAACTCAATGTCTCATCCCTCTAGAACGTTATACATACAATACCCTCCTCCTGGAACTTATTCACTCCCTTCCCTCACCTGCACTGCAAATGACAACTTAACCTTCAAGATTCAGTTTAAAATACCTGTTGACTGAAATAGCTTACTGTGTACCTAGGTAGTGAGTTTACAAAGATGAATAAAACACGGTCCCATGGGGATCTCCCTTTCTATAGAGTAAAATATAATTGGAATAAAACACCACCTTTTCCTCTGCCTA
>NW_027543063.1:0-339 GCF_008692635.1 Crocuta crocuta
AATCAATAAATTAAGGAACCATGAATTCATGTCCATGTAACTTGATTTAAAAAAGGATAAAGTACTAGGGCACCTGGGTAGCTCAGTTGGTTAAGTCTCTTACTTGATTTTGGCTGAAGTCCTTGTCTCAAGGTTCATGAGACAGAGCCTTGCATTGGCCTCTGTGTTGACAGTGGGAAGCCTGCTTAGCATTCTCTCTTGGCCCCTCCCCTGCTCCCTCTCTCTCTCAAAGTAAATAAATAAACATGAAAAAAATTTCAAATGGATAGATGAAGGAATAATGTCTGGTTCTGCTGTATTGTAGCTAATTTAGAGGCATTGTTAGTATACATAAAGAAT
>NW_027543064.1:0-339 GCF_008692635.1 Crocuta crocuta
CGTCCGCCACCATTTCCCCCGGGGAGCCCGTGGCCTCAAGCATGAACAGGAAATTCAGGGGTGTGTTAGGGAGAATGCGCTGATAGCATCACGCCTTTAGGGTCCCTCCGCTTTGAAATGCGTGGGACCAGGCAACCGGGGGTCCTTGTTGCCAAGACCACGCCCACCTGGGGGCAGCAGCCCGAATGGTCACTCAGAACCTGTGACCAGGCCTCCCATCATCCCCGTGGCCGGTGATCCCGTGCTCCAGCGTGACCCGGGCTCCTCTGCCCACCATGGGCACGCGAACAGGGTGCTACCGTCACCCAAGGGCGCCATGATTCCGTGCTCCACGGTGAC
>NW_027543065.1:0-339 GCF_008692635.1 Crocuta crocuta
TGTGTGTGTATACCACACTTTATCCATCTAGTGATGAACACCTGGGTTGCTTCCATAATTAGGTTATTGTAAATAATGCTGCTATAAACACAGAGGTGCATATATCTTTTCAAACCAGTGTTTTCGTTTCCTTTGGGCTAATATCCAGGGGTGTGAGTGCTGAATCATGGGGTAGTTCAGTTTCCACTTTTTGAGGAAGCTCAATACTGTTCTCCACAGCGGCTGCACCAGTTCGCATTCCCACCAACAGTGCACGAAGTTCCTTTGTCTTCACATCTTCACCAAAACCTGCTGTTTCTTGTGTTTTTGATTCTAGCCATTCAGATAACTGTGGGATAA
>NW_027543066.1:0-339 GCF_008692635.1 Crocuta crocuta
TGTAAAAAAAAATTAAAAAAAAATATGCCCACATGATGGCTTGAACAATAACCCCAGTGCTGTATGTTCGTCATCATTGTAATAATAATTACCTCTTTCAGATTACTAGAAATACTTTTGAAATCCTTCAGATAGTGAAAGAATCTGAAGATGGCATTAAAGAACCCCTATTCTTGCATTCTAAGTGGCACATAGTAAAATCCACCAACGATTTTATTTTATGTTATTTTATGTTGCTATGTCATGTTATGTTATATGTTATGTTATGTCATTCGGGTGCAGATAAGGGGCTCGTTATCCTTGAGATATCTCTCAAGATAACTTTTAAGATGATTTCTT
>NW_027543067.1:0-340 GCF_008692635.1 Crocuta crocuta
TTTTTTTATATGCATCATGTTAGACTGTAATATTTGAATTTTTGAAAACAAGGCATAATATACAGTAAATGCATAAACCATAAATTACATTATGATGGGTTTTTATTTATACATACATTCATGTACCTAACTACACTCAGATCAAGATACAGAATGTTTCCATCTACTCAGAAAGTTCCCTCTTGCCTCTTTCCAGTTAATGCCTCACCACCAACCAATGCCCAAGGCAAGCACTATTTTGACTTTGATCACCACAGACAAATATTACTTATTCTTTGTTTATTCAGATATTATGCAGTGTTATATTAGTTTCAGGTATACAATATAGTGATTCAACAAT
>NW_027543068.1:0-339 GCF_008692635.1 Crocuta crocuta
GGAAGGCAAATGGGGAAAGAAGAAACGTGTCAAAAATAATCCCAAGCTTCCCAGAGGGTTCTGCTCCCTGTTACCCAGACCCGGCGCCCCTGCAGTGCTAGTCCCCGTGAAGGAAATGACAGGTAAGCGTGAACGCAGGACTTCTCCGAGTGGGTCCAGGGGACCCCCATTTCAGAGAGCTCTAGCTATCAGGATCCACGATGGAAACATCAGCGGGAACCTTTACAGAAATCATTTTTCCAAACTACACTAGAGTTAAAAGTACTTTAAAATGCTAAGGTAGGGGCCCTGGGCGGCTCAGTCGGTTAAGCGTCCAACTTCAGCTCAGGCCACGATCTC
>NW_027543069.1:0-340 GCF_008692635.1 Crocuta crocuta
TTTTATTTAAAAATTTAAGGGATTACATTCACAAACCAAAAGATACAAAAAGTATTGCGAGTCTATGTCCTTTTGCCTTAGACCAGTATCTTAAGATTTTTTCCTACAAATATTCTATGAATGTAGAAATAAAAACATGCATGCAAGTTTAGGATGTTAGCATATGATATGGATCTGCCTTTCAAAGCTATTGCTATCTGAACCCCAGAAAGGTTGCCCCAACAGTGTATGAGAATATCTCCATCTTGAATAGTTTTTTGACACATGGAGAGTCAGGAGCTGTCCAGCTGCTTTAATGTGGCCTGAATTCTAAATTCGCCATTAAAAGTAACTACAGCGT
>NW_027543070.1:0-340 GCF_008692635.1 Crocuta crocuta
AACCAAGTCAGACACTTAACTGACTGAGCCACCCAGGTGCCCCTCAATGCATTTACTTTAATTTTTACAAATCTTTATTAATGTAGTCTTTTTTGTGTTTGTTTTCTTTTTTTTACTAGCTACTCAAGTATCAGTCTAAAGGTAATAACGGCTTTATTAAATGAATGTAGTCTTTCTGATTTATCTCCAATTCTTATTTGCATGGTTTCCTAAATTTCATTTTAAGAAATTCTTTAGTTTTGTTTTTATATACCTTTAGAAAGGAAATTTGCTTAATATAGTACTTTAATGTCCTATTGGAAGAACTCTTGTTTATTTATAATTCATAGAAAAATTAGTA
>NW_027543071.1:0-335 GCF_008692635.1 Crocuta crocuta
ATGTATGAATTCTTCATTCTAGGTTCATGCTGTACTGTTTCTTTAAAATTAGACAACAATCTTTAAGATTTCTTTAAACAGACTGAGAATTCTGTCCCTTCACCCATAGATTTCAAATGTGGAGACAGAAACATAATGAATGGGCTTAGTGTAAGCATAATCAGAACTTCTGGACATTATTTCACTTAGTATTTGAGGAAATGGACTTATGAGAAAAGGCCCTGAGGTGCTCATACAGGTGGAACATATTATTTTTGTATATTGCATTAAGTTGACTGTGCAGAAAATGAAGAGTTTGGTGAATACGTGTGTGTGTGTGTGTGTGTGTGTGTGTG
>NW_027543072.1:0-340 GCF_008692635.1 Crocuta crocuta
AGAGGTCAGTGCACAGGTGGTGGTGTGTCATTTCAGGAGGTGGGGGTGCAGGCTCACTGACGTTGGGGTGTGAGTGTTTAAAGGTAAAAGTGTAAAGATTGGGGCAGATTCTAAACACACTTCTGAGTTCTGAAGTCAGCAGGTGGAAACTTCTAGATGTTGGGCTGGAAGCCTTAGGTGGTCCCACATCAGCCGGCATGACTTTAGGAAAAGGGTGGTTTAGTTCTCAGGGATTCCAAGTCGGAAACTGGGATAAAATGGCAAACAGGGTTTGGGAGACCTGTTGCCAGACATCGGAAGAACCTGGAAGGATCCAGCCATTGTACAGTTTACAGTGAAC
>NW_027543073.1:0-338 GCF_008692635.1 Crocuta crocuta
TGGAAACTTAAAGGTCATTGTATGGTTATAAATTGGCCTAATTTCACAATTGTTGTGTCTCAAGGAGTAGGGAAGCCCAAGGTGAGGGAAAGAGAATGGGGATGGCCAGTTGGTGGAGCAGTTAGAATATACACATTTAAGTTTACCTTCTTATGTGGGTGTGGTTGGTGGCAAGAGATTACTGATCACCATGGCATATAATAATGAAAAAGTTTAAAATATTTCAAGAATTACACCCTCAAGGTCCATCCATGTTGTAATTCTTGAAATATTTTAAACTTTTTCATTATTATATGGGTGTTATGCTGAGCGAAATAAGTCAGGCAGAGAAGGACAAA
>NW_027543074.1:0-340 GCF_008692635.1 Crocuta crocuta
CCCCGCACGGGAGGGAGACTGGGCGCCCTCGACGGCACGGGGGACCCTCGGGGACTTAGAAATACTGCGTGAGTGTGCTTCTGTGTAGTACAGAGGGGCCCGGCTCCTGGAGGCACAAAGTAGAAGAGAGATTCCTAGAGGCTGGGGCGGGGGAAGGGGAGGTTGGTGTGTAACGGGCACAGAGCTCCACTTCGGAAAGACGGATATTCTGGGTCTGGACGCTGGTGACGGCTGCAGGACAGTGTGAATATACGTAGCATGCTGTGCATACAAAAATGGTTAATTATTCGTATCTCACCACAACTTACAAAAACAAATATTTTATCAAAACGATTTCACT
>NW_027543075.1:0-340 GCF_008692635.1 Crocuta crocuta
AGTGAACCAGCACCTGTAAAGCTTCAAAAATGCCTGCCCGGCCTCATTTGTTCCTAGATCCCAGGATCTGAGATGCCTCAAGTCAACGCGGGTCAGAAAGAGTGTCGAGGGCACAAGAACCATGGCGGCGAGAAGCTTGGGGAGGCCCACCGCCCCGCCGCCGGCCTCCCGCCCGGAGCCCCGCTCACCTGCCGTCATGGGAACGACGTCCGAACGCAGGAGCATCTGGAGGCGGCCGGCTGGCTTGTTCCCGATCTTGATGTCCATGTAGACCTGAGGATTCGAGCAGGCCTTCTTCGCAGCGGGCTCTCCCTGGGTGCAGGAGAAACCATTAGGCTGG
>NW_027543076.1:0-340 GCF_008692635.1 Crocuta crocuta
CTTTCTACAGGATGTTTTTTAAACAAATTCTTCACATTGTGTCTTGACTATGTACTTAGGGAATTTCAGGGAAATAGTTCTGTGTGTTTTTATAGCTTAATTTGTACTAAAGGGATGGCAGGAGGTCACATGCAGTCCATGTGGGATTCTAACATGACATTTAGTGAGTTTTCTGACGTGGACCATCCCTTTGACGCTGAAGGTAACGCATCTGTTGAAAGAAGTGATTGTAGATTTGGATTACTGCTCTCTGCATCTTCCAGTTTTTCTGTGTTATCTTCCCAATTAATGTGGAATCTTGTAACTCTGGGATTAGATGCCAAAATGTTCCTTTGAAGCT
>NW_027543077.1:0-340 GCF_008692635.1 Crocuta crocuta
ATGAGGGAAGTTCAGAAGACTCAACTCTTTGTAACCACATGTGAGGAAGGTATCATTCAATTCTCCTTTTTTCACTAAGTTAACAAGGTTTGAAGACTCATGCGTGGAGGAATACGCTGCGTGATATATACTCAATTCTGTGAGGGAAGACTGTGGGGACAGCCCCATTCAACTAACGTCTTGTTTCTTTGTGTTCATAGTGTTAGACTAGAGTTGAGGAGACCACAGTGAGAAATGCACTGTGCTCAGTCTGAGAAACCATACTATGGGGAACACAGCATCATTACCGTTTGGTTTCACCACGTTGGTACTCTTTGAAAACACATGAATCCGAGTTTAC
>NW_027543078.1:0-340 GCF_008692635.1 Crocuta crocuta
CAAGTACGGAGCTCCTTACTTCTCCGCCATCTTGCCCCTCTCCCGGAGTTTCTATACTTTTCAATGTGTGGTATCACCAATACAAAATCCATACCTACATTTTTTCATACCTATGTATTTATTATGATTATCTGAAACCCTACAAAAAGTCACTCACCAAATTCCAGAAATTTTAAAAGTTTGTGATTGATAAAATTAATCCACAATGATTTTTAAAAATTGATGAATTATGAACCACCTTATTTAGAGATAACTATTAAATCAAAAGCAGAAAACCTAATCTAGTTATCTTTTATTTTGTTTTAAAAGCAAAATGGCTTTATTTGCTTTCCTTTCCTAA
>NW_027543079.1:0-341 GCF_008692635.1 Crocuta crocuta
AAGAGAAGGAACGAGTTTCCAGCCAGGCACAGGGACACAATCAAGAGATTGTTCCCACAAATGTTTGTTGGATGGTGACAGTGTGGCTGGCTGTGGGGGGTCAGGGCTCCTGGGCCTCGTTCTTCAAGGAAGACAGATGTAGACCGAGGGTAGAGCCCAGAATGAGGAGCAAAGGGTCCACCTCAGGATAGGAGGATCAAGGGAAGCTTCCCGGAAGAGGGGCATTGGGGCTGGGGCCATGAAGGATGAGTAGGAGTTTTCCAAGTGGGAAAAGAAAGGGCGTGCCAGGTAGCAGGAACTGCAGATGCAAAAAATAGCACTACTGGCTTCGGAGAATTGGG
>NW_027543080.1:0-341 GCF_008692635.1 Crocuta crocuta
ACCGCCTACTGTTTGCCGCGGTGGCCTAGCAACGCGACCAGGGCTGGTGACGCAGAAATACACGTGCAACGTCACAATATTCCTTTTCAAAAGTTGTAAGAAAAAATAAGCAAAATTAGATAACAAAATGGATGTCAGGGAAATATTGGAGAATGAGAAAGGATACGTATTTTTACACATACATAAGTTTTAAAACGATAAGTATCCCCCAGTGGAAAAAAGGGCCCATAACATGAACGGTCCGTCAACACAGGCAAAACTACAATGGCCAATGAAAAACAACTACGTGTTTTTCCATCTCAGCAATACCGGAGTCAATTAAGCTATGTTACCTTCACTCA
>NW_027543081.1:0-341 GCF_008692635.1 Crocuta crocuta
AATTGTTGAGTGCTGTGCAGGAGGAGTAGTGGATGTGGCAGTGAGCATGGACAGTGGGAGTGTGACTCAGTTGGGGAGATCTGGAAAGATTCTCTAGGGGATGATAGGGGGTGTCATGCCAGGCAGTAAGAATACCATGTGCAAAAGCCATGTGGCGAGATAGAGCATGGCTCCTTGCAGTACAGATGGTGTATGGGTGGGGTGGGGGATGATGTGAGCCTGGAAGCTTGAAAGTCAGGCTAAGGCAAGGATTCTCCACCTTATGCAAGCATCAGCATCACATGGTGGGGAGAGAGGAGCTAGTAGCTACTGTGATTCCTAGGCGCCATCTCTGAAGTTTC
>NW_027543082.1:0-340 GCF_008692635.1 Crocuta crocuta
GGATGCATGGATGGATGGATGGATGGATGGGTGGGTGGGTGGATGCAAGGATGGACGGATGGACAGATGGATGCATGGATGCATGGATGCATGGATGAAAGAAAGGGCGGATGGATGGGTAGGTGTATAGGTATATGGGTAGATGGATGAATGGGTGGATGGATGGGTGAGTGGGTAGGTGGACGGGTAGATGATGGATGGGTGGGTGGATGACTGGTGGGTGGGATGATGGATGGACAGATGGATAGACAGGTGGGTGGATGATGAGTGGGTGGAAGATGGAAGGAGAGATAGATGGGTGGGTGGATGATGGATGGATGGATGGATGGATGGATGGATG
>NW_027543083.1:0-341 GCF_008692635.1 Crocuta crocuta
AGATGAACGTTAGGCACATGCTTCTCAACTGTCCAATACTGGTAGAAACACAGAAGTATCAGAACGATGGGAGATTCGAGTCTGTTTGACAAGCAATGGATTACCCTCCTTTTGGTGCAATGTTGAAAAGTGGTACGTAATGACCCATGAAGTCCACTCCTGGCTCGGGAGAGGTTTGTGCAAAGGCGTGCCACAAACCTGTGCAGGACGTTTAGAGCAGAACTAGACGTTTGGAGACAGAACTCTAAAGAATCCCACAGCAAATGTCCATTGACAGGCAATAGATAGGGAAGATATGCTCTCTTCCTCAAATGGAAACCTTCCCAAAATGGAAACCCAAA
>NW_027543084.1:0-341 GCF_008692635.1 Crocuta crocuta
CTGGGGTCAGAGTGATTTGGAGGCCTACGCTTTGTTCTCCTCCAGAGCAGAAAGGTTCTCAGCTCTGCTGGGGAAAATATGTAGTAGGGGAGGTTATTCTTGGGTACATCTCTGCCAGAGTTCTTCCCACCTCTTTGCCCTGCCCTCCTTCCTGGCCTTTACTTTCTGATCTGGGGCAGAGCTTGTTTATTCAACTTTGTCTTTCTCACAGGGCCTAGTACATTGACTGCTTAGATATGTTCCTTGAATGAATGAAGATTCTTCCACCTGGATCTGTTGCCTCCTTCACGTTTTGCCACTTTCTCACTGGAGATTCTGAGAGTCTCTGTGTCCTATCTTCT
>NW_027543085.1:0-341 GCF_008692635.1 Crocuta crocuta
CGTCCGCCACCATTTCCCCCGGGGAGCCCGTGGCCTCAAGCATGAGCAGGCAATTCGGGGGGATGTCAGGAAGAAGGGGCTGATAGCCTCCCCCCTTTAGGATCCCTCCTCCAGTGAATTGCGGGTGACCAGGCAACCGCGGGGCCCTTGTCGCCAAGACGGCGCCCGCTCGGTGGCAGCAGCCCGAATGGTCACTCGGGGACCGGGGACCGCGCCTGCCGTCATCCCTGTGCCCGGTGATCCCCACCCCAGCGGGTCCCGGGCTCCCCTGCCCACCATGGGCGCGCGACACAGGCGCTACCGTCACCCAAGGGCGCCATGATTCCGTGCTCCACGGTGAC
>NW_027543086.1:0-341 GCF_008692635.1 Crocuta crocuta
CTTTGTCTCCCTCTCTCTCAAAAGGAAAGAAACGTTAAAGAATAAAACAAGAAATGGTTTTCCTGATGAGCATTTTCGATTTTAGCCCAAGAAAGTGGTTCTATAAACAAAGAAACCAAATCATTAGAATTTCTTTATCTTAATGGAAATATTCAATGAGGATTCGCTATTTTTCTTTTTTATGCTGATTTTATACTACATGCATAAAGTACTTGGATCTACACACCATGAAACTTGTGAATTCCATGAACACGGATTATTTGACATTTGTATTTTCCTTATCATCTGTGCATCTCCACTGATTAGACATCTTTTGAAGATTTCTTTCTTCCATGTGTTAA
>NW_027543087.1:0-341 GCF_008692635.1 Crocuta crocuta
TTTCTGCTCTTTCAGTCTCTGGGCTTCACCACTACCACACTATTTACCATTTTAAGGTATAGGGTCCAGAGTGTTTAGTATACTCACAAGTGGTGCAACCATAACAATGTCTACTCCAGAATCTTCATTTCCCCAGTGAAAATTCCAAACCCTTACCATTCAGACCCATTCCCATTTCTCTCTGGTCATCAGCTGTCTGCCTTCGCTCAATATAGATTTATTCATTCTGGACATTTCCTATGAATGGATTCAATGTCCATGTGGCCTTTGGTGATGGCTTCTCTCAGGCAGCCAGTCTTACTCAGGTTCCCCATGATGGCACATGTGCACATGGACACAGC
>NW_027543088.1:0-340 GCF_008692635.1 Crocuta crocuta
GCTTGTTTCTTGAGGTAGCCCTGGAGAAGAAAACAGACAGATAAATACACAGGGAACAAAGGTATACAAACGCACAGACAAAAACAAGAAACACGCAAACTGAAAGGGAAAATGAACAAGTAAAGAGAAAAGAGGGAGGAGGGAAGGCGAAGTGAGAAGAAGTGGGGGAGAAGTGAGAGAAAGAAGATGGTGTTATCCAGAGAAACTATATAGTCTCAATACTCCAGAAAGAAAGAGATGAAAAGTTAGGTAGGTGTAGAATGTACACCTAGAGAATGGATTAAATGTGACTGTCTAAGGGGCGCCTGGGTGGCTTAGTCGGTTAAACGTCTGACTTTCG
>NW_027543089.1:0-342 GCF_008692635.1 Crocuta crocuta
TTCACGTAAACATAAGCTTAAATGTGATCTTTATGCAATCTATTTATTCAAAATATCAGATTTTTAAATAAGTGAATATAAATGATGAATAAAAGAATTTAGAAGTTTCAATAGCTTTCATAAAACTAAGATCTTAATTTAAAATACAGAAGCTCAAATAAACAGATCTTTAGTCAAGTTATGATACATAGTAGCTGATATTTTAGTTCATGAACTCTACTGAAGATATTTAATTATGTAATTGTGATATATCGAGAGGTTTATGAAGAGGGTCAATGATTTTCTTATCTTTAGAGTTCAGTGTTGTCAAACAATATTGTGATTCTTTACAAAAGCACTTGT
>NW_027543090.1:0-342 GCF_008692635.1 Crocuta crocuta
ATAGTAACCATTGCAGATTCCACAAATGGAGAAAAAGGAGAAAAAGAATGAAAAAGCAGGTGATTAGTGCCAGTACATAAGGAGGTTAATGACCTCATTATTTCCCCCTTTATCCTTGTCATTTTCCTGGACTTTCTCATTCCTATCTAAAGATATAGGGTGTCAGAAGGATAAGGTACAAGACCCATCTATATGCTCTTGGAAGAATCTCATTTTAGACCCAAGACATCTGCAAATTAATAGTAAAGGTATAGAAAATCATCTATCATCGTAAGGGCCAACCAGAATAACAACAATTACAAAAACAGAAAGTACAACTCAACTTGTTTTATACGTACATAC
>NW_027543091.1:0-342 GCF_008692635.1 Crocuta crocuta
CACACACACAGACACACACAAAGAAATAAAAGACATCCCAGTTAGTAAAGAACTCAGACTTTCACTATTTAAAAAGATATGTAACTAATACAAGAAAACAAAACACCACACCAAAAAAAATGCTAGAACTGATACAACAAAGTTACAGAATACAAAATCAACATACAGAAAACTATTTCATTGTTATTCGCTAATAATGAAGCAGAAGAAAGAGATTTCAGGAATCAGTCCCATTTATAATGGCATCAAAACTATAACATGCCTAGAAATGAGCCTAAGGAAAGAGGTGAAAGATCTGTACTCTAAAAAATATACAACACTGATAAAAGATATTTAAGAGGA
>NW_027543092.1:0-342 GCF_008692635.1 Crocuta crocuta
CAGGATGTTTATATTCTAAATACTTGGCCCCAGTAAAGATGGAATCACAAACTGTTAACTGATCAAGAGTCAGTTTTATAGCAGAACCAGGAAAAGTTCAAGAGAACACACCTGCCCTGAGTGTGCTCCTATAGTATTATCTTCATAATTACTCCGGGCTGTAAAATGCTGCAGTGTAGGGGCAAGGATACGGGAGGATGAGCAAATATCCTGCTTTCCAGTTGTTTTTATTCAAAATCAGGAAGATTATGCATCTATGTAGAGAAGACACCTAACCAGATCGTATGTGGGGAGTGAGTGTAAGTGAAATGGAGACACTGGTCAAGAGGGCATCTTGGGAAG
>NW_027543093.1:0-342 GCF_008692635.1 Crocuta crocuta
TTTCCTCTTCAAGTTCATCCATCCCCTGCCTGGAGGCTGCTGATACATCAACCTCCCAGGCTTCACGATGCTGGGGAGGGGACACCCACAGGACAGCCCCACAAGTAGGTTATGGATGAGGCAGCACCAGGGACTGGACCAGGTTCTTGACCTGAAGGTCTGCAGACAGGAAGGAAGCTGGGGCCGTGCACTGGAGTAGGACTGGGGTTCCGTGAGGACGTCGTGCAGAGAGAGAGCAGAGTTCAGACATACCGGCTGCCCGTGGTGTGGATGACAGAGCAGAGCGAACAAAGAAGCAAAGGAGCCTCCAGGTGTTTGGCTGAAGGGAGTGGGTGGTGGTGG
>NW_027543094.1:0-342 GCF_008692635.1 Crocuta crocuta
TCCCAACAATCCCTCCTCAATGTCCAGCACCTATTTCCACCTCGCCCCTGAGACCGCTTCAACAGTCACTTTGTTCTGTGTATTTAAGAGACTCTTGTGGTTTACCTCCCTCTCTGTTCGAAACTATATTTTTCCTTCCCGTCTCCTAAAGTCTTCAGTTATGTTTCTCAAATTCCACATATGAATGAAAACATTCATCTTTCTCTGACTTATTTCACTTAGTATAATTACCACTAGTTCCATCCACGTTTTTACAAATAGCAGGATTGAATTCTTTCTCATTGCCAACTAGTATCACATTGTATATATAAACCACATCTTCTTTATCCATTCATAAGTTGA
>NW_027543095.1:0-342 GCF_008692635.1 Crocuta crocuta
GGAAGAGCCTGAAGGAAGGCTGAGTTCAGAAGTGAATGGAACCATCTATCCTATCCCCCAAGCAGGCCTGTGACCGAGAACTCCAGAAGTCTGAAGAGTATTGTGACCTTGAAATCTTTGTTCTCGGTTTGGGCTCAGACCCAAAGCTGCCACCCTCTTCACACTCCCAATTCAAGCCCTGTGCCACCTAAGCCAAGGAGGTGGCTGAAAACCCGTTTTGCCCTTGTTAGCTCCTCACTTAGGGGCTTATAAAGAGGGCTTTATAGCACAAGGGGAAGTTGCCCAATAGAGAAGCAAGATGTTTGGATGTAGGCACTGGTGTTCTTTGAGGCAGACCTCATG
>NW_027543096.1:0-342 GCF_008692635.1 Crocuta crocuta
ATCCAGTTCAGAGTCATGTGGGTACCTCAGTAGTCGGCACAGAGCTCAGTGCAGGGTTGAGACTCACAAACCGCAAGATCATGACCAGAGCTGAAGTCGGGTGCTTAACTGACCGAGCCACTCAGGAGCCCCTCATGTGTGGATCTTGATTTTGGCTCAGGTCATGAACTCATGGTGCTGGAATACAGCCCCAAGTGGGACTGTGTTCTGGTTGGGGAGCCTACTTGGGATTCTCTCTCTCCCTCTCTACCTCCAGTGATTTTGTGTGCACACGCTGTCTCTTCTCTCTAAGAAAAAAAGGAAGGAAGGGAGGGAGGGAGGAAGGGAGGGAGGGAGGGAGGG
>NW_027543097.1:0-341 GCF_008692635.1 Crocuta crocuta
GTCTATCCCTCACTAACTCAAATTATGTTAAAAGCCAACCACAGAACTAATGAATCTGATGTAACTGGCATTCAAGAGTGGGGTTAGGGGTAACTGGCATTCAAGAGTGGGGTTAGGGAAAGGGCAAGATTCATGGATTGTAATAGGAAAAGAATAGGAGAACGTATACATGCTAGGTAAGTAAAACAATAAATGTCTATTATACATGTAGTCCTTTCCATCTGGTGCCAAAGCACATGTGGCCCTTCACTCTCCTGTTAAATACAGTCGGGCTCCATGGCTTTCTAATAATGCAAAAAAGAATCACAGAAGGTATTCTATTATAATTAGAAGTATTAACC
>NW_027543098.1:0-342 GCF_008692635.1 Crocuta crocuta
TATGAACCAATTTTATTTTTATTTGCATTTAACATGATTATACACATTCATGTGTCTAACAAGATCTGCACTGTTACATTAAAAATACAGTACAATAACATTCAACATGAGGTACTTCATATTTATATATTTTTCCTTCATAAATAATGCTGTAAGCTACTAAATTCAAACACTCTGATGCACAAGTGGCTAGTGTCTTGAATTAGCCGAGCTTATTTAAACACCTTAAAAAACAAAAAAGACAGTTCAGTGCAATAATTATGTAGAAATTAGACCATTTACTTAAATACTATATTAAGATATGCTTAAAGAATGTTACATAGAACTGCTAGCCTAGTTCCC
>NW_027543099.1:0-342 GCF_008692635.1 Crocuta crocuta
GAGGTGAAAGACCTGTCCTCTGAAAACTATAAAACACTGATGAAACAAATTGAAGACAACACAAAGAAAGTGAAAGACATTCCATGCTCACTGACTGGATGAACAAATATTGTTAAAATGTCTACACTACCCAAAGCAATCCACACACTTAATGCAATTCCTATCAAAATGCCAACAGTATTTTTGAAAGGACTAGGAAATAAAAACAATCCTAAGATTTGTAGGGAAACATGAAAAAAAATGGGATTGTCAAAGAGATATTGAAAAAGAAAAAAGAAAAAACCTGGAGGCATCACCATTCCAGATTTCAAGTTATATTGCAAAGCTGTAGTAATCAAAACA
>NW_027543100.1:0-342 GCF_008692635.1 Crocuta crocuta
TTTTTTTTTCAGTTTCCGTGTTTGATATGTTTGTGCATTTGCATGCTTTTGTTCCCTGTTTGTTGCCTGTCTGTTTTCCTTTCCAAGGCTACCTCAAGCAAGAAACCAAAGTACAGATGGTGGAGATTCCCCAGTATCACTATGAGTAGGGAAATAAAATAACCCAAGTCACAACAAGAGAGACCAAGGAACACCATTAAAAGAACACTTGCTGAACGGACAGGCCCTGGGTAGTCTAGGAGCCTCCTTTAATAAACCAATACTCACAGGTGCAGAACGCATAAGAAGCTTCTAGTCCTTACAAGAGACAGAAAGCTAGCCAAAATGATGAAACGGAAGAAC
>NW_027543101.1:0-342 GCF_008692635.1 Crocuta crocuta
CTTTCATCCAGACTCATTTTATAAATATCTCTCCATGTTAGCTGTTGTCTTCACCTGCCTTGTTTTAGGGGGTGAATCCCATTGTGGCTGTGGGAGATTTGATATGGGCCAATGAACTGAGCGTGATTAGCAAGAGTGACTCAGATCTCCTGTGGTCCTGTCACCCACTGGTGAATGGGTATAAGGCTCCAGGGAAGTTGAATCTGTCTCTTCCATGCCATGGGGGATTGTCCCTGCCCTGATTGCCCTACTGGGCATGAAGACTTCAGAGTGCTTCATAAAAATTTATAGCTGCCAGTAGGAAATACTCTTCCTTTAAGGGGGGAGGCAAGCCAGGTTTTT
>NW_027543102.1:0-342 GCF_008692635.1 Crocuta crocuta
GAGGTGGCCATTCTATGTTGAATATAAACCAGTTTTCTCTTAACTGTCTTGGGTGACAAAACTTTTAAGTGTTATAACAATTGTCAAAACAATCAAATTCTTTCTCAGTAAATTATCCAAGATAAACTACCAGAGTATTGAAAATATTATAAAAAATCCAGTCTATAGAATACAACACAAAAAATTTGATTTCCAATAAAATATTTATAAGGTATTAAAAGAAACAGGAAAAACCCATCATAAAGAAAAATCCACGTAAACAGACCTAGGTTAGTAAACAAGTTAATTAAAATATTATTTATAACTACATTTATACATTCAAGAAGGTAGAGGAAATCATAA
>NW_027543103.1:0-342 GCF_008692635.1 Crocuta crocuta
CATTCACAATCTACGTTTGCAGATGTCTCCACGGGAACAAGATAGTATTGCACTAGCAAGAATCTCTGCATGCAAAGGAGATCTGGGTACATAATGCAAGTGTGTGTTAACTTGGGGGTTCGAGAGTGCTGGACAGAGGTAACCCTGAACGTGCAGTACTGGGAGAGATGGGGGGCATGCTTCTCCCAGGAGCCAGCTCTGGGCCACCTCCTGCCACCAGGGCGTAAAGTTCAGTCCTCGAGGGACTGAACGTATTGGGCTTGAGAGATGCCTAGAGGAGGTATAAATAGCTCCACATTTCCTATTTGTGTTTTTAACATCATCTTGCTTTTATTTTTTCCT
>NW_027543104.1:0-342 GCF_008692635.1 Crocuta crocuta
CACCCAGCAGGGGACCTGGCCCTGTCCTTTACTGTTCCTCAACATTGTGCTTTAAACCAACTCGGAAGGGAAAACACGCTTCTCAAGCCCTCCTGCTGCCCCCGCGGTTTTGCTCCGGCTGCTGTTCCCTTCTCCCTGTCTCCCATCCGTGTTCCCAGGAGGTCCGGCCGTCCCAGATCCCACCGCATTCCTGCACCTAGACCAGCCCGCCTGGCCAGCTCCTCACCGGCGCTCCCCGCATTCGGCCTTGGGTTGCTCATACTTATTCCTTGTCTTTCCATCTTTCTTTTGGAGTTCCTTGAGGACAGGCGCAGCTGCTTTATGGTGTGAGATCCCTGCTCC
>NW_027543105.1:0-343 GCF_008692635.1 Crocuta crocuta
AAAAAAATCCCACTTGATCGTGTTGAATAATTATTTTAATCTACTGTTGAATTCAACTGAGAGTATCTTGCTGAGAATTTTGTATTCATGTTCACCAGGGATGTTGGTATGTAATTTCCGTTTGTAATGAGCTCTCTGTCTGGTTTTGGAATCCTAAAAAGGAAAACAAACCTGGAGGCACTACGATTATGGATTTCAAGATATATTACAAAAATATAGTTATCAAGACAGTATGCTACTGGCACAAAAACAGGCACACAGAGTAATGGAACAGAATAGGAAACTCATAAATAGACCCACAACTATATGGTCAACTAATTTTCAACAAAGCAGGAAAGAATAT
>NW_027543106.1:0-343 GCF_008692635.1 Crocuta crocuta
CAAACACGAGACTAGCTGCAGCAGGCACAGCTCACCTTCAGAAACCAGGTAACCTGAGTTCTACCTGACATAATGAACCCTTTGCACCTCATGAGGGTGAGCGTAGTGGCCCTCATATTCCCTAAACACGGGCTATTCATTGTTGACTTTTTCAGATTGCAGTTCGTGAGAAGGATGCTCATCACAACGGGGTAAGGGTTTTCTTTTACCACCTCTTCCTTTGGTCCCAAGTCTGGCACGACTGAAGGTGACATGTGTTTCTCTCCCCTAGATCAAGACTCATATCTGGGAGAGGGATATGGCAGAGCAGAGCAGGGAGGTCGCCTACTTGAAACACAGGTGT
>NW_027543107.1:0-343 GCF_008692635.1 Crocuta crocuta
TGAAGGCAGAGCTCCACTTAAATGAGGAAGGTAAGGAGCCCTTTAACCCCGGGTGCTGCTTCTGGGTCTCGTGGTTCTGGGTTCTGCTGTCTTTCAGGTCAGTGTGAAGTGGGGTCACCTATAATGTCAATAGTGG
The DNA here is from genome assembly GCF_008692635.1 of Crocuta crocuta. Classification (NCBI taxonomy): domain Eukaryota; kingdom Metazoa; phylum Chordata; class Mammalia; order Carnivora; family Hyaenidae; genus Crocuta; species Crocuta crocuta. The sequence continues at coordinate 137 of NW_027543107.1, forward strand.
CCACTCGCTGTGTAGGTCATCTTCCCCCAGTGAGTCATATATTAGCAACATAATATGTGAGTTTCCCCATCTGACCAAGGGCTCATGGTAATTGCTTTTTCGAAATCTCTTTTGCCACTCACGAGTTCCTGTCGATGACATCTGGTCACTACTCATGCTCAATACGGTGACTCCCAAGGGTAGACATAGTATTGAAAAGCTATCTCT
>NW_027543108.1:0-343 GCF_008692635.1 Crocuta crocuta
ACTCCCGGGAACGGGATTCTACAAAGCCATGAAGATAGGAGATCATGGTGGAGATCAGCTTAGAGGTTCCCACCACTGACCTTGGGGCAGGTCAACATTGTGTATTTGTCTTGGGCCCCACTCCTGCACTGAGGAGGAGGCTCTGTATCAGAGGTTCTGATCGCTCACTGATGATCTCTCTGGTCTTGGAAAGCTTTTCCAGGTTCCCTTCATATGTGCTAAGCTGTGTGGTCTCGCACCTCCCGGTGGACCTCCCCAATGTTCAGGCTACCTGGTGCTCGGTCCGACCTGCTTTTCTTCTTGACGGAGCTGGGGCAGGCTCCAGTGGGGTGGGCTTTTCTTT
>NW_027543109.1:0-343 GCF_008692635.1 Crocuta crocuta
GTAGGCCTCAAACGTCTCAACTGTGAGATCATGACCTGCACTAAAGCCCAAAATCAGACACTTTACCAAGTGGGATATCCAGGTACACCTTAATTGTAATATTCATAATGGTATGGTATATGTCAACTGACTAGAATTCAGAGAAAAATTTGTAGAAAAATTGGGGTGCCTGGGTGGCTCAGTCCAGTAAGTGTCCAGCTTCAGCTCAGGTCATGACCCAAGGTTTGTGGTTTCGAGCCCCGTGTCGGTCTCTTTGCTGACAGCTAGCTCAGACCCTGGAGCTTGCTTCAGATTCTGGGTCTCCCTCGCTCTCTGACCCTCCCTTGCTCATGCTGTCTCTCTC
>NW_027543110.1:0-342 GCF_008692635.1 Crocuta crocuta
CATTTCTTCACTGGGTTGTTTGTTTTTCGGGTGTGGAGTTTGGAGTTATACCCTTTTCTAATAATCCAGTAATCTAGTAAGTAAAGTGTTTTCCAGAGTTCTAGGAGCCACCCTAACAACTTCAAGGAAACGGTCATGGGGACCTTCATTCTAAAGGTGGTTCCTCATGAGGTGACTGTGTGGCTAAGTTGGTAAAGTGACTGATTCTTGATTTCAGCTCAAGTTGTGATCTCATGGCCCTGTGATGGAGCCCCATGTGGGGCTCTGTGCTGAGTATAAGCCTTCTTTAAGATTTTTTCTCTCCCTCTTCCTCTGCTCCTACCCTTGTGTGCACACTCCCCC
>NW_027543111.1:0-343 GCF_008692635.1 Crocuta crocuta
TCAAGGTCTATGCCATTGTCAGACACCATTAGGTCTTTATTGCTGACCTACAGAAAACACTATGGTAACGCTTGTGACCCGCAACTCCATTGTCATTACATGAAGAGCCATGAATAACTAAATATTCACGGGGCTAAGTGTAAATTTCCTCTGAAATATAAAATGGTTGGATAACATGTTTGCTAGAGTTGGTAAAAATACTATCTATTCTCCCAGATGCTTTAAATAGCCCATAGGTAAACAAGTTCACACAATCGACAAAATATAAACGAAGAGATTCGTGAGGATCAGAGGGTCTGATAAAGCGAAGGTACATCTCGTCATATATCTGAATGTCAGAAAT
>NW_027543112.1:0-343 GCF_008692635.1 Crocuta crocuta
AGAGTCACGGTGAACATTAGATAGAGTGTCTAAATGAGAATCAGGATCAGAGTCAGGGTGAAGGTCATGAGCAGACATAAGGTGAGAGTTAGCATTAGGGTAAGGTTCAGGTAAAAACAGAGGTAGTGTCAGAATCATAGAGTCATGGCCATGATCAGTATCTAGATCAAACTGAGGGTTAAGATCAGGGTCATGGTGAGGATAAACGTAAGAGTCAATGTCAGCATGAGCATTAAGGAAAGGTCAGAGTGACATAAAGGTTCAGTGTCAGTGTAAAATTCAGGGAAATTGGTAAGGGTCACAGTAGGATCAGCATCAGAGTAGGGTAAGGGTCATAAAAAAA
>NW_027543113.1:0-343 GCF_008692635.1 Crocuta crocuta
CCCTCCCCGCAGGGCTGATCCCGTTCCCGTTCCCCCTTGGCAGGGGCCGTAGACTTGTGGGGCCCCTCGTCCCCTAGCCGGCACCCAGCAGCCTTTGCAGAATGCGTGGACCCTTCACGGGTTTCCAGAACATTCCAGGGTTCGTTCTGCACGGCCGCTGGAGGCAGCTGAGATCCCGGGAGGCTTTCTTTCTCCCTTCACAAGGCGACGGGACAATAACCTTCCTTAGGACGTGTGTTGCGCCGAGAGGCATCGAGTGGCGGGAAAGAGCACATAGTCATTTGACAAAGGCGACCCTGCGCGGGGCTCACCGTGGGGTGCCCTTTGCACTGAGGCCCCCGAG
>NW_027543114.1:0-343 GCF_008692635.1 Crocuta crocuta
TAGAGTGCCTCCACCACGCCAGCTGAGTGGTTGAGTGTGTTGAACTTGAAGAAGGCATCCTTGAGGTTCTGAAAGTCTCTCAGGATGACCCCCTGAAGGTACAGGGCCTCAGCGATGCCGGACAGCTGACTGGTTTGATAGCAGAGTTCAAGGGCTTCTCTCAGGATCGCCTTGGTATGTTCTACGTCCGAATCTCTGGCCACATTGAGGCGGGCAGCCCCCAGCAAACATGAGGCCTGGAAGTCCTTGTTAGCACTGAGCCGGGCAGCCTCCAACAGGCAGCCGTGTTGCTTCATGAGCAAGGCAGCCTCTTCCCTCCGGCCCTCCCTGTTCAGCAGGTCCA
>NW_027543115.1:0-343 GCF_008692635.1 Crocuta crocuta
AGCTACTTGCCAGTCCCTGGGTGCTCCACACATAGGCCACAATTGCTATGCTTGGATCACTCGTGAACATTCTTGAAGGAAAAGGAGCTAAATGTTGATTCCTTCACCAGAAACAGCATTTAGGAGGAAGGCAACCGAGTCTGATAGAGGAGAGCCCCCACTTCTTGCTTTGCTCCTGACAGCTCAGAGCTTCCCATTCAGTCTGAGGGCTTTCAGTCTGGGTTTCCCAGAGAAACCAGCTCATTGCTGCTGCAAGGGAAATGCCTTTGTTTGAAGCTAACACTGACACAGAGCCCTAGACGCAGGCTGGAAAAAAGCCAGGAACCTTGCTCTTCCCCCCCCC
>NW_027543116.1:0-341 GCF_008692635.1 Crocuta crocuta
GACTCTTGATTTCGGCTCAGGTCATGATCTCATGGTTTGTGAGATAGAGCCAATAACGGATTCTATGCTGATAGTGTGGATCCTGCGTGGGATTCATTCTCCCTCCTTCCCTCCCCCCACTTTGTATCTCTCAAAACCAATAAATAAGCTTAAAAAAATCAAAACTAGGGAGTAGAGAAGAGATGGATTGATAAGCAGTGTACAATTATTTGACAGTGTAATATTTATAAAAATACATGCATAAATATGATTCCTTTATCTGGACTGTAAGTGCAATGAAATGGGGACGTTTTGCCCTCTTCCTTCTAATTCTTCTTTTCTATCCTTCATATTTTGTGCCA
>NW_027543117.1:0-343 GCF_008692635.1 Crocuta crocuta
TGACTTTCATTGGGATCCCTGGTCTGGAAACTATACAGTGTTGGGTTGGGATTCCATTCTGTGCTATGTACATCATTGCATTGGTGGGAAATTCTCTGCTTTTGGTCATCATCAAATCTGAACCCAGTCTCCATGAACCCATGTATATCTTTCTGGCCATGTTGGGAGCCACAGACATTGCACTTAGCACCAGCATTGTCCCCAAGATGCTTGGGATTTTTTGGTTCCACTTGCCAGAGATCTATTTTGATGCTTGCCTCTTTCAGATGTGGCTCATCCACACATTTCAAGGTATTGAATCAGGAGTCCTTTTGACCATGGCTCTGGACCGCTATGTAGCAAT
>NW_027543118.1:0-343 GCF_008692635.1 Crocuta crocuta
CTTCCTTCCTTCCTTCCTTCCTTCATTCTTTATTCACCAAATTTGCACGATCCCAGATTTCAAAGATGATTTGCTATCCATGATGGTTGGGATTTGGAACCAGTATCTGTTCCCCATGCTGTATCATGGAATGCCTGAGTCATCAATTAAAATACCCACAAGTTTCTGTCTTTTCAATAGCACCGAGGACATAAATTATATTTCTTGTTGACTCACAATCCTCATTGGGGCTGTGCTATAGACACTGAGTCTGCCATCTTGAGCCCACAGTCCCTATCAGGAAAGAAACAGAGTCATGGTTGGGAGGCAAGTGGAAAGTGGACAGACACAAACTGCCAGCATA
>NW_027543119.1:0-343 GCF_008692635.1 Crocuta crocuta
GCAGCTGGCACCAAAGGATCCGCCTGCTGAATGGAGCTGTCTCGGGGATCCCATGGCGAAGATTGCCGAGCAGTGTGTGTGTCCCCACTGCTACCCCGACTGACGTCTTGAGTCCCCGACGGCATCTCCAACCAGGGAGGTGTGATGCCCGGGCTTTGCGGAGGGTCTCCGGTGTGAAGTGTGGCTCCTTCTGCAGTTTGACTGCCAGGCACCCTTGTCATGACTCACAGTCAGGCCTGAAAGGTCCGCCATGGCATTCTGGCGGGAACCGGACTCCTCAGTCCCGCTGCCATATTGGGTTGCTGGAAGCTCAAGGCAAATGATTGTTTTGTGTCATTTTAGT
>NW_027543120.1:0-344 GCF_008692635.1 Crocuta crocuta
ACCCCCCTCAGGCCCCCAGTGTGTCCAGGACTAGTGTGGGCTAGGGAACCCAGGGCTTCATCAAGCAGCAAACCAAGTATGGCATCTGGACCCTGCTCAGTTCTGTACTTTCAAGGTGGAGGGAGAACACAAACTGTGTTGCTTTCCTATCCCTCTGACCCAGAGGGAGTTCCAGCTACTCCTCTACCATTTGGTGAAGTCGTAGGGCTGGCTCTTTTATATGCCAGCTGCTCTTTTAAACTGTGGCTTTTTTTTTCTGTGCCCAAGGCAAAACCAGTCTGTTCTCTGTGAACTGCAGTTCACAGCATCTGGGATGGGAGTTCCCTTCCTTACCATGTATGTCT
>NW_027543121.1:0-344 GCF_008692635.1 Crocuta crocuta
TGTATTACTCAGCCATAAAAAAGAATTCAATCTTCCCATTTGCAACAACACTGATGGACCTAGAGAGTATTATGCTAAGTGGAATAATGCAGAGAAAGGCAAATACCATATGATTTTACTCATATGTGGAATTCAAGAAACAAAACAGATTAATATAGGGAAAAGAAGAAAAAAAAGAGGGAGGCAAACCATAAGAGACTCTTAACTATAGACAACAAACTAAAGGAAGGGAGGTGGGAGGATGGGCTAAATGAGTGATGGGAATTAAGGAGTACACTTGTGATGAGCACCAGGTATAGTATGTAAGTGATGAATCACTAAATTCTTCTCCTGAAACCAATATT
>NW_027543122.1:0-343 GCF_008692635.1 Crocuta crocuta
TTAGGGTTCAGACAATTTTATTTGAAAAGGCCCAGGAGGTAAGAAAACAAATATGAATTGGACAACATCAACATTTTAAACATTTGGGCATCAAAAAACATTCTCAAGAGAGCATCCCGGCAATCCATGGAATGGATAAAAAGAATTGCAAATCTTCTCTCTGATAAGAGATTAAAATGCTGAACGTATAAAGAGGTGCCACAAAGGAACCACAACCACCACCGCAAATACAGCAAAAACCATCTGATTAAAAAAATGTCAAGGGAATCACAACCACACAGAGATACCACCTCACGCGGGCCAGAGTGGCTAAAATGAACAAATCAGGAGACTCTAGATGCTG
>NW_027543123.1:0-344 GCF_008692635.1 Crocuta crocuta
CTGGGCGGAAGACGGCGTCGGGACCTGTGAGGCGGCGTAGCCTGAGGGGACGGTGTTCCCCGGCAGGCGGGGACCCGGCGGCAGCGTGGGGTCGGTCGAGGGGACTTCCACGCCGCCGAGCCCGAGTCTCTGCCCCCGAGGGGCCCGGAGCGTCCTGACGTTCCCAGCAGCCGCCCAGGGCCGGCCTCCCCCGGAGCGAGTTGAAACGCGCGGGCGCAGACCCGCCCGGCCCCCCTGCGTCCCAGGCCGCGTGTCGCCTTGACCTCGGGGAGCACCTTCCCTGCCCTGTGCCCGACCCCGCCGTCCGCGCTGCTGTGGGTACAGGTAAGACCCTGATGACGTGG
>NW_027543124.1:0-344 GCF_008692635.1 Crocuta crocuta
TACCATTTAATTGTAATAAGAACCCAACAGAATGACTACTAGTATGGTCCGCTTCACACTTTAGGAAACTATGTCATGAGTAGTTTGAATAATTTGTCTAAGCTAGTATCTAACCAAGTAGAGATTCAAACTCAAGTTCTCTTGCCTAAAAACCCCATGTTTTTAACACATTGTCTCATTTGCCACTAGTGAGAAATCCTTTCCTCAAACTTTCTTCTCCTTCATTTGTCTTGATTTCATTATAGTCCTGTCTACTTAATACAATTTTCACAGTTCTGAGTCATTTTTTCAATGCTAATTTTTTAATTATTTCCAGTGTGGTGGTGGTGGTGGTGGTGGTGGTG
>NW_027543125.1:0-344 GCF_008692635.1 Crocuta crocuta
GAGCTCTCCCTCTTGAAGGGAAGAGTATCAAAGAACCTGTGAATGTGAATTGAAGCCACGGCATTTGTCTATCTGCCTCTAGTGTCCGCACTCTGGATACACGGAAGAAGGGTTAGAGAGGAATGTGCAAGTTCCAAAAATTGCTTCCAGTTGGCGGTATTGCCCTACCTTATAGCACACCCTCCACAGCGATCCTTTGGGTCATGGCCTGATGTTATCCTCATTCTCCAGATGAAGAAACTGAGACCCAGAGAGGCAAGTGACTTACCAAAGTCACTACGAGAACACACTGGAGTCATGACTTGATCCTAGGTCTGATTCTAGCTCTTGTGGCTGTCATACCA
>NW_027543126.1:0-344 GCF_008692635.1 Crocuta crocuta
TGCTAATGTTTTAATTATTATTATTCATTTATAAATATGTTTTTAAGTATCTTTGGTGTCCAGGTTATATGTGTGACATAAAACCTGGATTTTCCATTCTCTCTTTTTTTAAAATAGTTTATTTTCAAGTTGGTTTTCATATAACATTCAGTACACAACCCCACAAATTCCCTCCTCCATGTCCATCACCCCCCTTGCCCTCTCCCCCACCCCATCTGCCCTCAGTTGGTTCTCGGCATTCAGAAGTCTCTCATGTTTTGCCTCCCTCCCTCTCTCCAACTATATTTCCCCTTCTTCTTCCCCATGGTCCTCCGTTAAGCTCCTCCTAATCCTCCTATACGTGC
>NW_027543127.1:0-344 GCF_008692635.1 Crocuta crocuta
CCCCCCCCAAGAGCCCCTCGATCTTGGACTTCTAGCCTCTAGAACTGGGAGTAGATACGTTTCTGTGTAAGCCCCGCAGTCTGGTGTTTGGTGAGGGCGGCCCTAGGAAATCCATACAGGCTCCGTGGTCTCTGCCCAGGGCCTCAATCCCTGCTCCGACCTACCTACATACGTGATGGGGTCCCCTGTGACTTAGCCATAAGCAGAAGCAGCAGTGACTCGCAGCTCTGCGGGGCTGACACCTTTGCACCCGGATCTCGTCCGTTTGGTTTCCAAAAGCGCAGCCTGAATCCTCAAAGGGAGAATGGAGTCCAGAGCGGCAGAGCCATCCGTGGCTGAGCAGG
>NW_027543128.1:0-344 GCF_008692635.1 Crocuta crocuta
GCTAATATTATCCTCAATGGGGAAAAGCTGAGAGCTTTTCCTCTACAGTCAGGAACAAGACAGGAATGTCCCCTATCACACTGTTATTTGACATAGTACTGGAAGTCCTAGCCACAGCAATCAATGAAAAGACATAAAGAGCATCTGAATGAAAAGGAAGAAGTAAAACTTTCACTATTTGCAGATGACACAACACTCTATAGAGAAAACCCAAAAGACTCCACCAAAAAACTGCCAAACTGATAAACAAATGCAGTAAACTTGCAAGATACAAAACCAACAGGCAGAAAGCCATTGCCTTTCTATACACCAATAATGAAGCAGCAGAAAGAGAAATTAAGGAA
>NW_027543129.1:0-344 GCF_008692635.1 Crocuta crocuta
GTTCATTTTACAGATCTAGAAACTACCTGACTGTCATAAGCCTGCTCAGGCCCCTCCTGATCCAGTCCCTGCTATGATCCCGGGCTGATGTGATATAACCAGGCTTCCTGGCAGCAGTTCGTACCCGAGCTGGAAGCATTACTTTTAGCAGTGCCAGACACAGAGCCTGCCCTCAGATACCCCTTCCGGATGGGAGAACCGAGGCTCGCATAATCAAACACGTGCTAAGAATGAGAGCCACGACATGGATCTCCAGATATGTCCGAGGCTACCGCTGTGAGAACGGGACCAAACGAGGCAAGACAAAGCCAGTCCTGAAAACTCGTCTCTCTCACGTAAACAGT
>NW_027543130.1:0-344 GCF_008692635.1 Crocuta crocuta
GATACCTGTTACCATTATTACAGGTGTTGCACTTACCAGTCAGGATGTCAACAGTAACGTGAGTAAGAACATTTTCAGTGGTGCCGAGAAACACTAGTGGGTCTCAAAGAGTAAAGGGGAAGAGCCCACCTGCTCTCTAGTTTGGACAGCAGTGAGGACAGAGAGAACGTGAAATGGTGCAGTCCCTTTGAAACTATTTGGTGGTTTCTACCGAAGCTAATCATATACTTAGACCATGATCCAGACAGTCCACTCATATGCATATTCCCACCAGAAATGTGTGCCTATACCCAACAAAAATGTCAAGAATATTCATAGCTGTGTTCTTCACAATATTCTAAAAA
>NW_027543131.1:0-344 GCF_008692635.1 Crocuta crocuta
AAAAAGAGATGTACTTTTAAATTCTTAAGAAATCATATCACTTTGTGGCCTATTATAAACTTGTATATAAATATTTACATAATAAGTGATCACAAACATCTTTACAGAATCCAGAATTTTCCCCCAAAAGGACTTTGTGCTCCCTAAATGTACGTGAGCTATTTTTGCAACATTTTGTTGATCATAATTGGAGCCATACCATTTTTGAACCATCTATCCTCATTCATTATAAATCAGAAAAATACAGTCCTATGTTGCTTCAGTGCTCTTACTGTCTCCAGATGAATTATCCATGAACTTCTGTACTTCTTCATGGTGTTATACCCAGATCGCAGTATCCTCAA
>NW_027543132.1:0-344 GCF_008692635.1 Crocuta crocuta
GTTTGCCAAGGCTTAGAGGAAAGCCGGGCTCAGGGGCAGACTGTGGGGGCCATAACCGTCCCGGACACGGCCCCGGGGCCCGGCTGCGGGCGGCCGCTCTGAGGGGCGGGGTCCTACCTCCGGTGGCCCCAGGCCTTGAAAGGACCCAAGAGAAGCAAAGGCACAGATTTAAGAAAGTGAATCCTGAACTGATTATGGGCTAAATCCTGACTCGGGTCACATGCTGGGCTCTGATCCTGGTCACACCTCCCCTCTGACCCAGGTCACACGCTGACCCCAGACCCTGGTCATACAGAGCTCTGACCCTGGCCACACAGAGCCCTGAGCCTGGTCACATGGAGCCC
>NW_027543133.1:0-344 GCF_008692635.1 Crocuta crocuta
AGATTCCCTCAGAGAGGGATCTCCGAACACCCCAACTGTAGACTGGATCCCATCTGCCTTTGGGGGACTTGGGGTCATTGAGTGGGAGGAGGGCAGACAGAGGTGCCCCACGATCTCAGGTCCAGCTTCCGGGGTCCCCCACCCTCACCCCTCGGAAGGCCCACCCATCCCAGGCCTGGGGTCTCGTGAGCACCAGGCTGAGGACTGCTAATCACTCCGTTAATGACTCATCCCTCCAGCCCCCCCCAGCTCTGTCAGCCCCGTCTCAAGCCAGGACCACAGCTCAGCAACATAACATGAAAAATGTGGCAAATCACTATTGTCCACGACAGAGAACCCATCCC
>NW_027543134.1:0-344 GCF_008692635.1 Crocuta crocuta
GGTGCGCTCGCGTCGGAAGCCTCACGCTGGGGATCGGCGGAGCGTTTCCAGCGCATGTGCCCGTCACTAGCTGAAATTCTCGAGTCCCCGTGCACGGCTCCCGGCCCTGGAAGTGAGGGACTGTACGGTCTTGCAGGGGCGAGCACATCAGACAGATGGTGAAGCAGATTAACGACATCCGGCACCACGTCACCTTCTGACCTGCCGCGGGCACATTCACAGCGAGGCTGGCACGGGTCAAGGCCCAGGTGCATTTGTAAAACGAACAGGTAGCATCTAATTTATAAAGAGACGTTTTAGATGAACTTTGGTGATTCAGATCTTTCATACTTGTTTTATAAATA
>NW_027543135.1:0-344 GCF_008692635.1 Crocuta crocuta
GGGCCTCACTGGGGGGTTGGGGTCGGGGGAGGCAACGGAGCGACGCAGGTACAGAGCCGGGAGGTGCAAGACGGAAGAGTCTTAAGAGATCAAAAGTCACCGGGCCCCAGTGACCCCGTGGCGCAATGGTAGCGCGTCTGACTCCAGATCAGAAGGCTGCGTGTTCAAGTCACGTCGGGGTCAGGGCCGGACGTTTTCTCTCCGGTTCCCGCTCCCCGAATTCCCTTGCAGCGGAGAAGCCAGAGACCAACCAAAGCTTCAGATGAGCTCTGGTTTTCCTCGCTCTTGGGGCTGATCTGAGGAACGGCAGGAGGCGCTGTCCCGTGGGGACCCACCCCCCCCCC
>NW_027543136.1:0-345 GCF_008692635.1 Crocuta crocuta
AAAAAAAAGAAAGACTGCAAGGAGAGACAAAGAAGGAAAATATATAATCAGAAGAGGAACAATCTAAGAAGATATACGATTTGTCAATATTTATGCACCCAAAATTCTGGCATGTCAATTATAAAGTAGTTAATAACAAACATAAAGGAGGTAAGAGTAATATAATAATATTCAGGGACATTATAACTTCACATACATCAGTGGATAGATCAAATAGAAAATCAACAAGGGAAGAGTGGCTTTGATTGTATTTGGACCAGATAGATTTAACAGACATATTCAGAACTTTCCATTGTAAAATAAGAGAATATAAATTCTTTCCAAGAACATATGGAATATTGTACA
>NW_027543137.1:0-345 GCF_008692635.1 Crocuta crocuta
GCCTGGAGCCTGCTTCAGATACTGTATCTCCCCTTCTCTCTGCCCCTTCCCTGCTGGCTCTCTCTCCGTCTCTCAAATATAAATAAACATAAAAAAAATTAAAAGAACACCAATGGTAACTATGGAGACAGTAAAAAAAAATCAGAAGTTGGGGAGAAAGGGATGAACGGGCAGAGCACGGATTTTTAGGGCAGTGATAGTGTCCTGTGTCACACTGTAATGACAAATAGGTCATTATACATTTGTTCAGACCCACAGCACGTACACCTAAAGTAAACAGTAACAGCAACTATGGACTTTACGTGATTATGAGGTTTCAGTGTAGTTCACTGACCACGACAAATG
>NW_027543138.1:0-345 GCF_008692635.1 Crocuta crocuta
AAAATAAAAGCCAGTTTCAATTCTAGCTATTTTCCCTTTTTATAAAAAAACATAAACCATGAGCAATCCATTTGTAGGAAGGAAACATGATTTGATTCAAAATCCTGCACTTTGAGTTAGGGAACTAAACTAATCAAGTACAACTATGCTAAAAACTCTCTCCTTTTTCTTCCTGACACATTTTTCCCAAATGAGAGAAGTTTGAGAAATAGATGAGTAATATAAAACAAATTCCCTCTTCCTCATCTAATTAGAATACATCATAGAAGTTAAGAGCTAGGTCAGAATGAGTGATTTTACTGGAGATGGTTCACATCCACCATCTTTTTGGGGTTTCTAGTAAAG
>NW_027543139.1:0-345 GCF_008692635.1 Crocuta crocuta
GAGCTTACTGTGGCTATTTCAATGATTAATTATACAATGGAAATAAGCTGAGTTGCTGACTTCTGGCAGAGGAGGGGAGTATGACATAAAGTGCACTTTGAAAACTCCAACATATCTACACTTTGGGATGGTAAGCACATCCTCTGTCTTAACCCTCATCAGATGTCCTAACTGCTTATTCACCTACTGGGCGCATGTTAAGGAGCAATCTCTGATTGCTGGGGGACACTAAATCCAATATTATACACTAGCTGAACTGGGCTTATGTTTGCTCCTTGGGTAACACGAAACACTTGTTTTTTCTTTGGCTCTTCAGGAAATCTGTGGGAGGCCCAGGCTGTGGTC
>NW_027543140.1:0-345 GCF_008692635.1 Crocuta crocuta
AACTTACACTTCCATGCATGTTGTTTTCAAACACTAGCAAACTTAAGGAAACAAGACTGTTTTCCTTACAGTGTTCATGCAGGGAATTGAGTACGTAACAATTAGCTGAACCTTCCATGCATGTGTTTTCAAAGAGTACCAAAGTAGTGAAACGACCTGATAATTGAAAGCTGTATGCCGCATGGTGAGGACTCTACGACTGATCACTGTGCACCTTCGTCGTTAGTCTCCACAACAGTATGTAACTGCGAGAAGTTGAATCATAAACTTAGTAGAAGGAGGCCTGCCCTACAGTGTTCCTTCACAGATTTGAGTACATAACACTTAGCTTATCCTTCCTGTAAC
>NW_027543141.1:0-343 GCF_008692635.1 Crocuta crocuta
AAAAAAAAATTGGAAAAATACCTTCTGAAGGCAGTTAGGGAGATTTGAACTTAGACTCGTTATTAGGGTGTTCATGTAACTTGTCATCTAAACAGGGCATGTTGAAAATTAAAGGGTACAAAGGTATAAATTGCATCTGTCCAGGCAGACCGGATTTCGTGGTATTACTCATTTGTGTGAAATTATTGGTAATTTTTAGACTGACCATGTTATTATGTTTATTTTTTTTTGAAGCTCTATGCTAGAAAAGCAATTCTCAAAACTTTTAGTCTCAGAACTCTTTACACTTCTAAAAATGAGAGTCATGGGGCGCCTGGGTGGCTTAGTCGGTTAAGCGTCCGAC
>NW_027543142.1:0-345 GCF_008692635.1 Crocuta crocuta
ACCTCTAGTGTCTCAGAAGAGGAAGTCTGCCCCAAGGCCACCTGTCAGGCAGGCCTCTGCTGTCCCTACCCCCTGGACAGCAGGCACGGGGCTCCTCACTGGTAGCAGAACTGCCCAGGGCAATGCCCAGTCCAGAGACAAGGGGAGGGATGTTAAAGGAGAGGAGGAGCAGACCCAGATCCTTCTCTGGGAAGATTCTCAGGCTGGTCAGGGAAAGCAGAGCCAGTGAGCCAGGTGGAAGGCCCCAGGAGTGTGAGGAAGATCTCCCAGAACTGAGGCAAGAGTAGTTGAGAGATGCAATCAGGGAAGGCTCCCTGGAGGGGGCAAGACAATGCCCCAAAGAGT
>NW_027543143.1:0-344 GCF_008692635.1 Crocuta crocuta
CCTGCCTCCACTTCTCAAGGTGTTTTCAAGGAAATGACAAAGAAAAATCTGCAAGAAGAGACTCACAATTCTTGAGAAATGTTTGCGTACTGGCCCTTCATTGCCAGCTGAACCTTGAAGCACATGGCAGTTAGCGTCCCCTGACCCCCACCCTGGTGCAGAGAGGCTCCTCGGACGGCTCCCGCAAAACTTAACTCCTAGCAGCCAGTCCAGTAACAGGGGCAGTCAATTGACACATATTTGTATCTATTCTTTATACTGTATTTTACCATACAGTGAGCTAATGAAAAGAAAGTGCTGTTAAGGGGCTCCTGGGTGGCTCAGTCAGTTAAGCATCCGACTTC
>NW_027543144.1:0-345 GCF_008692635.1 Crocuta crocuta
GTCAGTTGACCTGACTTAGATGCAGGCAATGAGTTGTCTGCATAGTTGTACGATGAAGACAGGATTTTAAGCCTTGGCTAAAAATCTCATGGCTTTATGAACAGTCCAATCAATATATAAACATTTTGACCAGCAAAGCATTGGCTTTCTGAGATTTCCCATTTATCAAGATATCTACTGCCCCCTTGTTTTTGTCAAGTAGAGTACCATTTGCACATTACCAATCCCAGGAGTGTGCTTTAAACACTTCTCCCACTGCATCTCACTATTAGAGTCAACAAGAAAAATACAACACAGTCAAGCACTTAGATGGAACAACAATTCACTCACATTAGGGAGGAGGCA
>NW_027543145.1:0-345 GCF_008692635.1 Crocuta crocuta
TTTCAGAGAGCAAAAGTCTTCCAGGGAGCTAATGTGAGATGGCCACAGAAGATCCACGATTGAGAGTGCCATCTGGGATTAGAATCAGGGAGTTTCCAGACCCCTTGCCTCAGCTGCCTCAGCAGTGATCCCCAAGCTGTCACTGTTTACCCTCTACTCTTGTCTGGGGCTAACTCTGCTGACTGACAGCACAAGCCTTAGATTTGGTTGCCCAGCTCCAGGGCATCTTGACCTAGGAAGCCAGTGAGTTCACTCCCTGAGCCTCGATTCTCCTGGAGGTGGGGTAATCATCCTTTTTCCAAGTGATTCCCAGGGATACACTTTGATGCAGTCACTCGTGCACTC
>NW_027543146.1:0-345 GCF_008692635.1 Crocuta crocuta
CTGTATGGCAATTGTGCTGATATGATTTCAGTATGCTATTTGGTGAAATGTCTTATGTTGCAAATTTTTTTTATAATTCATAGTTGTTTCTCCCATATGGATATCCATTCACTCATTTATGTCTACAATAGTAAATAAGCTGATTTCCTTTGGAGATAAATCTCCAAAAATTTGGAGATAAATCTTTACCTATAGATGACGGTCATAATAGGATTATAATTGAGATCGCTGCCTTCCTAGAGCAAATTAACAGCATATGACCTAAACTTGAACTATTTATTTGTACATGGATATTGAGAGGTAAGGAGAATGATGGGGGAGAAGTGATTGGAGCTCATTCATTCC
>NW_027543147.1:0-345 GCF_008692635.1 Crocuta crocuta
ATATTGTTAAAATGTCTATACTACCCAAATCAATCTACACACTCAGTGAAATCCCAATCAGAATTGTACCTGCATTCTTCTTAGAGCTAGAACAAACAGTTCTAAAATTTGTATGGAACCATAAAAGAACCTGAATAGAAAAAATAATGTTGAAAGAGAAAACCAGAGTGGGAGGAATCACCATCCCAGAACTTAGCCTCTACTCCAAAGCTGCAATCATCAAGACAGGATAGTATTGGCACAAAAGTAGACACACAGACCAATGGAATAAAATAGAGAACCCAGTATTGGATCCAAAAATTGATGGCAAACTAATATTTGACAAAGCAGGAAAGAGCTTTGTGG
>NW_027543148.1:0-345 GCF_008692635.1 Crocuta crocuta
AGAATCTGCAGCAGGCTCCAGACTCTGAACTGTCAGCACAGAGCCCGATGCGGGGTTCAAACCCTTGAACCAAGAGATCATGACCTGAGCTGCAGTCGCATGTTTAACTGACTGAGCCAACCAGGCATCCCTGTAATGATATACTTTTTAAAGAAGTCTCATTATGGGCTCATTTATATTCATTCAATGTATTTCAATCTATAATGGTCCATATTCTCTTTGATGCTCAAATTGGTATTTTCAAAAATTTTTTCATGTTATTTATTTTAGAAAGAGAGAGAACATGAGCAAGAGGAGAGGAGGCTGAAGGAGAGAGACAATCCCAAGCAGGCTCCTTGCTCAGCA
>NW_027543149.1:0-345 GCF_008692635.1 Crocuta crocuta
TCCATTCAATGACCTCTTGAGTGGCCTCCAATTACCTTCAAAATAGAACCCACACTCCCTCCCTCGGCCACAGACAGCAGGCAAGGCTCATAAAATGCAGCATCTACAAAGCTATGGTCCACGCAATCCCGCCCCAGCGTTGTGCTGTGGCCAGAAAGCCGTGGTCCAGCACTTGAGGGCCGTTCCAACCCCCTTTGCCTGTAACTGTCACATACCAGAAAGGGGACACGGAGTTCATAGACGTGCTCCCAGAAATCCGTCTCCCCCTCGTTCCCTGTCCTCGCCCTCAGCAGCTGCCCACTGCCTGTGCTCAGCCTCCCCACCGCACCCCTGCTTCTCCCCTGC
>NW_027543150.1:0-346 GCF_008692635.1 Crocuta crocuta
ATCAGAGTGGAAATAAATCAAAAAGAAACTAAAAAAACAAAAAACAAAAATCAACAATAAGAAAGAACAATAAAACCAAGAGTTGGTTCTTTGAAAAGATAAACAAAATTGATAAACCTTTAGACAGACTCATCAAGAAAAAAAGAGAGGACTCAAAGAAATAAAATTAGAAATACATGAGGAGAAATAACAACAACATCACAGAAATACAAATAATTATAAAAGAATATTATAAAAATTATATACCAACAAATTGGACAACCTCGAAGAAATGGATAAAGTCCTAGAAACATAAATCTTCCAAAACTGAATCAAGGAGAAATAGAAAATTTGAACAGCCCAATTA
>NW_027543151.1:0-346 GCF_008692635.1 Crocuta crocuta
AAGCTGAGCATTTTTTTCCTGCACAGGCTGTTCTTCAGACCTCAGATTCACTTCCTGTTCTTCAGACTTCAAGTTAACTTCACTGGTAGGAACTTCACGAAGGGGAAGGTGACACGAGCAAAACATTCTGTCTAGTGATGTAGGGCCCAAGAATGAGATCACTCAGTAGATAACATATAAATCCAATGTTCTAAGACGTGACCAATTTGTTTCTCTTCAAAGCAATGTACAATGGAAATGCTGCAGGAAATAGAGGGAATTTACTTCTGAAACTTCTCAAGCATTTACTAAAATAGCATCTTTCAAGTTCTCTATAGATTTTTCTTTTTCCCAATTTGCAAGTAGC
>NW_027543152.1:0-345 GCF_008692635.1 Crocuta crocuta
CTGAAGTCGGACACTTAACTGACTGAGCCACCCAGGCGCCCCTCTGTGTCCTTATTTCTAACTGCCTGCTCAACTGTTAGCCATACTAAATGTACTCCGATTCATCTAATCCAGGAGAGGTGGTTCTCACTCTTGCGGAGAGAATTACTGAAGGGGTAGCCAGCACACATTCAGGTGCCACATCTCCAACAGCTGGTTTTAGAAATGGAAACAGGCACTGGGACCCCTTCCCAGGAAGGCCAATGGAGCGCCTGGCCCAGATCAGTGTAGCTTTCTTCCAAGAACTGTCCTGTTCCCAACATCCCCAAAGTCCCCCTGGACCTTCAAGTAGCAGTACCTCTCCAC
>NW_027543153.1:0-346 GCF_008692635.1 Crocuta crocuta
AATGAATGAATGAATGAATGAATGAAATATTAGAGACAGTACTCGATGTTCTCATGGAAAAGGAATTGAGGGCAGGGAGTTTTCACAAAATGGATTATAGAGGAAATAAAATAGAAAGATAACAGCTTCTGTTTTGCCTTCACACACACACACACATGCCCCACACTCAGATCCAAGTTCTGTCAAGGGCCTCCTTTCCACCTGCCAGGACACATGAGGCCAGGTGTATTTGTGTAGGTGGGATCCAAGGACTCTCACTCAATTTAAAATGACCCAAGAGGAGAACACCTGCGAGGACAAGGGATCTGGGTGTCAGAGGAAGGCAAATTAGAAACTGAGGTTGCAG
>NW_027543154.1:0-346 GCF_008692635.1 Crocuta crocuta
CTCTCTCTCTCTCAAAAATAAACAAACATCAAAAATATTTTAAATAAATAATAAAGTGTTAATGTCTATGCTTTCACTTACTGTTACAATGCTGAACGAACCCACAAACATTAAAAGTGTGCATTTTCTAGCTGTCGCTGGATGTATAGTGCGATGAAGAGCTTAAACAAAAAATGCCAACTGTCATTTCAGTTTGACTCTAGTCCAAGGGATGGGTCATAGACCAGAAAAGAAAAACTCCATCCCTCCTATTGTAAAGAGAAACTTAAGAAGGAGAATAAAGAGGAGGAGAAGAAACAGGAGAGAAGAGAGAGAATGGGAGGGAGAAGATGGGACGAGGAGAAGG
>NW_027543155.1:0-346 GCF_008692635.1 Crocuta crocuta
CCTGCCTTCCCCTTTCCCAATTCAACTAGTAACCATCCTTTGCCCCGGTCTCTCATGAAGGCACCTGAATGCCAATGTCTCCTGCACATAGCCGGCCTCCTCCAGGCCACAGGAGCTCAGAGCCTCGGGCTCACTTGTTTCGCACCTCGAGCCTGGCAGAAGGGGCCATGCCGGCACTCAAGGGCTTACTTCCCAACAGCACAGGAGTTACTACAGCACTGATGTTTCCTCTTCCGTGGTCTCAGCCCCCCACCGAAGGCCTGAAGGACCCCACCACACTTAACAGAAAGAATAGCTGGGATGCCTGGGTGGCTCAGTCGGTTGGGCGACCGACTTCAGCTCAGGT
>NW_027543156.1:0-346 GCF_008692635.1 Crocuta crocuta
AAAAAAAAAAAAAAAAAAAAAAAAAAAAAAAAGAAGAAGAAGAAGTTTGGGAGGAAAGATGCGGCACCACGCCGCGGGCCTCACCGTGACCGGCTTGGTCTTCTCCCAGTCGGTCAGCAGGTCGGTGGTGCGGCTCTCCACGGCCCGGTCTTCCTGCACGATCTTCATCTGCAGGTTCGCCACCTGCTGCTGAATGGCCGAGTCCTTCCGCCGCATGATGTCATTGAAGGCGCCCCACTCGCCCTCTATGTTGTCAATGTAGAGCCAGGAGGGTGGGAACTGGAACCTCTGTTTCTCCAGCAGCCGCTGGCCATTGCGATAGAGCTGTGGGAGCCAGAGCACAGGC
>NW_027543157.1:0-346 GCF_008692635.1 Crocuta crocuta
ACCAGCACCTGGGCTGCTACTTCCAGCAACTGACTGGCCTTCACGCCCCTGAAACCTTCCAGCTTTTGCGGCTTGCGCTGAATGTCTCCTGGGCCTGACCTACGAAAGTCGCATTACGCCTCCGTGGTTAGCGGGCGCTTCAAGGGGGGTGTGGGGTGTAGAGACCAAATGCATCCATAGTCTCTCCTAAAACTGGCTCAGGCTTTCCTTGGTCTCTGGAGCACTTCTCATGTTTTACTCATATTCATGCCCCAGCCCCACCCCCGAGGGCTTCTGGGAATCCTTCAGTCCTTGCAAACCTTCCATCTATACTTGAGTCATTTGCGTCCCATGTGGGGTCCTCTGC
>NW_027543158.1:0-346 GCF_008692635.1 Crocuta crocuta
ACCCTACTTCCTTTGTTCTCACTGTAAGACAGGATACGTATTGTTATTCACAGGTAATTTTGCTCTTATTTTTGGTCCTTTGTTGTGCATGGGATTAACTGATGGAACATTATCCACAGGGCCTTTGGACCTAAATTTAAGTTGTTTATTGGAACAGAGTAAGTTTTTGGTTGCCCCAAGAGAGGATGGGTGTCAGTTCTATAAGGTTTGCCATAGGTCTGCAAATACACGCAGCTAATTCTTCAGAAAGTTAGGTTTTAATTGTAATTTCAATCCTGTCCGTGGCGTAGACTTCAGACTTCATAGAGCTGTAAGATGGGGTATTTTATGTTACGCATTTTAAAGC
>NW_027543159.1:0-346 GCF_008692635.1 Crocuta crocuta
TTCCTTTAACATCCAATGAGCTCTTGAAAGGAGAAGAAAAGAAAAAAGAAAAGAAAGAGAAGAAAAGTACTCCTACCCTTGAACTCCTGCCATTCATCATATATTCCTTCTCGTTTTCCACCCTATCCATAGGGCAATAAACTTCTCCAAAGATTTCATTACTTGTGAGAACTTTAAACTACAACTCCTAGCCCAGGCTCCCCACCCCCCATACACACACCCAAAATGCTGAGAGTCATTTGGCACGATAGGTATTCAATGATCCAAAGAAAGTTTGCTGAGTTCAATTAATGGCTGTATAATGGCTTAGCAATTCAAATGGAAACTACTTTAAGGATTTACTGAT
>NW_027543160.1:0-346 GCF_008692635.1 Crocuta crocuta
CCCCAGGCCAGCAGGGGCCGTGAGGCGGGGCCCCAGGCCGGCCCGGCACCGGGCAGACACTCGGAAGCGAGGCTGCTGACGGCCGCCGGGCCGTGTACCCAGAGGACAGAGCTCCGCGGTGACTGCACGCGGGCGCCTCCTACACCGCGGGCGCCTCCGCCGCCCGCGCGAACGAGTCCTGCCCAGCGTGGACGGCGCCGACGGGCGACTCTCATCAACAGTTTTCCCGGAGACGCACCACTGCCTCCCTAGCTTGCGGGGAAGGGCAAGTCCAAGGACACTGAGGGGACGCTTTAAGCGGCCAACTTCGGCTCAGGTCATGATCTCGCCGTCAGTGGGTTCGAGC
>NW_027543161.1:0-346 GCF_008692635.1 Crocuta crocuta
AACTGTGAGATCATGACCTGAGCTGAAGTCAGACACTTAACCAGGCACCCAGGCGCCCCCCAATTTGTCTCCAAAAGAAACTGTTAGCATGTGCATTACTTTACTAGGGTTGCCATAACAAAGTACCACAGATTGGGTGACTTAAACAACAGAAATTTATTTTCTCACAGCGCTGGAGGCTACAAGTCCAAGATTAAGGTGTCAGCAGCTTTGGGTTCCTTCGAGGTCTCTCTCCTTAGCTTGCAGACAGGCTACCTTGTCTCTGTGTCTTCACATGGTTGTCCCTCAGTCTGTGTTGTCTGTGGCCTAATCTCCTCTTCTCATAAGGACACCAGTCATACTGGAT
>NW_027543162.1:0-346 GCF_008692635.1 Crocuta crocuta
TGCACGTGAGCAGCGCGGGTGCCTCCCACTGAGTCGCGGGACTTGACCGCAGCAAACAGTTCTGTAAA
The DNA here is from genome assembly GCF_008692635.1 of Crocuta crocuta. Classification (NCBI taxonomy): domain Eukaryota; kingdom Metazoa; phylum Chordata; class Mammalia; order Carnivora; family Hyaenidae; genus Crocuta; species Crocuta crocuta. The sequence continues at coordinate 69 of NW_027543162.1, forward strand.
CACCTGTCTCATTTCTGAAATCGTGGTCCCCTGGGTCGGGCCTGTCAGTAGACGGAGAAGATCTGTGAGTTTTCAGTTCAGGAGAGAAGGAAAGTAAGCAACTCAGGTTGTACGGTAACTGCGGCAGAGCCTTGGCTTGGAAACAGCCCGCCTCTTACCTTCCAGATGATCAGTGAGTGTCCCACGCTCCCGCACAAGAGACTGAACTGCTGTTTCCCGTTCTGTGGTCACATTAACCTTTGTCTGTTGTGATCGGCCGCTTTGTGTTCTGATACTTA
>NW_027543163.1:0-346 GCF_008692635.1 Crocuta crocuta
GCCCCCTGGGATTTATTTCTTAATCAGAATTGAAAACACGACCAATTCACATTATTCAAGTTTCCATGTATGTAAATTCACATACTTGTTAAAATTTATTTGTAGCCCCAAAATTAATATTCAGAACTTTTGTCGTCCTTCGTGGGCATGCAGAATAGAAAAAAATGAGTCTTTTAAATGAAAACACTAACTTCAAAAGATAGATGCACCCCTATGTTTATTGCAGCATTATTTTTAATAGCCACCACTCGGAGACAACCTAAGTATTCACGGATAGACAAATAGGTAAGGAAGATGTGGTACACACACATACACACACATGCACACAAGTATTATTCAGCCATAA
>NW_027543164.1:0-346 GCF_008692635.1 Crocuta crocuta
GCGCTCCGGGCCGCCCGGAAGCCGCTTGCAGAGCTCCCTCCGCCCAGCGTCCGTCCTGCAAGCTATCCCGGGAGCACAGGGCGCCGGGCAGGGGGCGCGGAGACCCCGCGGGGTGCGGGCTGAGGCGCGGACCCCCGACCCCGATCCCTTCCTGGCCCGCGCCGCCCCCGCCAAATTAGCCGGGCCCGGGTGGGTCTCCCACCCCTCGGCCTCCCTGAGACGTGCACCGCAGCCCCGGGGCCCGCGGGCAAACTTAGCAGCTGCGGGAGGTCGTCCTCCACTCCGCGGCCGAGGCTGGGACCCTATCTTGGCCGCGGCCGCGACACCTCCACGGCCCTGCTTCCGC
>NW_027543165.1:0-346 GCF_008692635.1 Crocuta crocuta
CTCCATTCCATATCCGCCTTAACAGGCAATCTGTTACACAAGCAGGCACAAAGTTCTGCCATTTTGATTTCAAAAATATTTCTCAATTCCTTTAATTTTCCCGGCCACTACCTTGCTCAGTCCACATCTTTCACTTGGATTCTTGTGGCAGCTTCCTAAACTATTAAAAAATAATGAAAAAAAAAATGAAAACAAGTCCACTGGTTCTCAGTGTCCTCCTAGTGAACCCTTGGCGTGATTTTACAAGACCTTCACGATCTGGCCTCTACTTCTCCAGCTTTTCTATGTGATCTTCCCCTGCCTTCCCTCCCACCCACCTGTCCCTTTCCTTCTCTCCTAGGCCTGG
>NW_027543166.1:0-346 GCF_008692635.1 Crocuta crocuta
GGTGATCTTTCTAATGACTCTGTCAACCTAGACAAGCAATCTAGTGTAGTAAGCTCTGGAACCCACTGCAAGGGCTTGAGCCTTGATTCTGCCAATATTAGATGTGCAGCATTGTACTAGTCACCTCACCTCTCTGGGTTTACTTTCCTCATCTAGAAAATGAGGTCATGATCATACCAACTGTGGTATGATTTATAAGAAATATATATTTGATCTTTATCTCATTCCTGACACAAAACTCCTAAAACCCTAGAATTTACTAGGTCCTGAGAACAGCAAAAGTGTTTTTGTTATGTTAATGAGTGACTTTTGGAAAGCCCCTAGTAATGGGAGCTGGTTTCCAGGG
>NW_027543167.1:0-346 GCF_008692635.1 Crocuta crocuta
CTGGTTGGAACTGCTACTTCTCAAACACCAGTCTGATGAGGAACTACTTCTACCATTCCTAGCTGTCAGCAGGAGTCCACATGTAATGGACTCCACACAAGATCCCAAGACGAAAAGCATTTCTATGTAGCAAGTTCATTTCTTTCACACTGTTGCTTTAAAGTCCTAGGCAAATCACCTGTGTCCACCTCTCATATGCATATCATAGGCCTGGCGGGAATCCTTCTGGGCTGGGGAAACACAGAAGATACTGATTCGCACTTGTCACATATGCCTGTGGGACTTGTGATACCCTTATTGGAATATCAGGACTCCCTCCATTCCTCTCCTCTGTTCTGCAACAGGA
>NW_027543168.1:0-346 GCF_008692635.1 Crocuta crocuta
TAATGGTGACTCTGATCCTTTCTGCATTTTACAAAGTAAAAGTTAAGGAATGTCTCCCATGTATAATGTTGACTGTACTTTTGAACAAAACTACCAGACCGACAGGGTCTGTACAGCCAGGAGTCTGTGGTTGAGGGACCAGACTAGGGAAGAAAAACCCCTTGTCATATTGTAACATGTGTTAATGCCTGTCTAGCCAACTACATCAGAAAAATATACTGACAATAAAATAAGAATACACACCTCCAAAATTGTAAAAATTTTGGTTGTGAAAATACCACAAGAGTACCCATTCAGAACCACTCACAACACTAGGAATAAGGCATGCTGATCTTGTGCCTGCCAC
>NW_027543169.1:0-346 GCF_008692635.1 Crocuta crocuta
AGAAAACCTGAAAGACTCCACCAAAAAATTGCTAGAACTGATACACGAATTTAGTAAAGTTACAGAGTGCAAAGTCAGTGTACATAAATCTGTTGCATTCCTTTACACCAACACTGACAAAGCAGAAAGAGAAATCAAGGAATCAATCCCATTTTACAGTTGCACCAAAACCCAGAAGACAGTTAGGAATAAACCTAACCAAAGAGGTGAAAGATATGCACTCTGAAAACTATAAAATACTGTTGAAATAAATTGAAGTGGACACAAAGAAATGGAAAGATATTTTATACTCATGTATTGAAAGAACAAATGCTGTTAAAATGTCTATAATACCCAAAGCAATCCA
>NW_027543170.1:0-346 GCF_008692635.1 Crocuta crocuta
AACAACATAGTTGCCTACAATTTAACTGAAGTAGAAATCATTTCCTCTTCAATGATATTATAACCCAATTTTGCCTCTACTATTCCACTGAAATTGCCTGGGCAGAAGCTGTCAATCAATCTAAAAGACACATCAAATAACGTATTTCAAATTCTGTCTCCTCAGCACTGGGCCTCTCATCAATTATTGACACTGTTGACCACTCATTTGTTATTCCATATCTGTTCTTTCTGGCTTCTCTAACACCTCTCAATTCTGACGATTCTCTGATCTCTCTGAATAACTTATTTCATTTTCTGGCTTCACTTCTTCTGCTAACCCCCTGAATAAGAATGTTGCTGTATCA
>NW_027543171.1:0-346 GCF_008692635.1 Crocuta crocuta
TTGTTACCCGGATTGGTCTGGCTCTGAGCCCAAGGTCTGAGCTGCGCTTACAGCTACTGCCAAGGTGCTCTCCACCTGCTACCTGACCTGGCCTGGGGGTCCTTAGAGCCATGGACCCCAGAAGTGAGTGGGCAGGAGTAAGGGCTCTGGGACCCGGGGGCGGGGGGCGGCGATGGTTACCCAGATGGGGCTCTGACCATCTCTGCCGGGCTTCCCCGCCGCACGGAGCCGGAGGTGGGGTGGGGGCGTGGGGTGCGGACAGCGGGGTGCCGCGGGAGCAGAGAGGGTCTAGGAGCTGCGTTTGCTGATGTGTGTGGGTGTGGGGGGAGCCTTGGGCAGGGAGGGT
>NW_027543172.1:0-346 GCF_008692635.1 Crocuta crocuta
ACACACAAAGTCCACAATTGCAGAGATACTAGATGCGTCTGTCAGAACCCTAGACAGCTCCCCAGGGCGGCATTCAATGCCTTTGGTTCCTGCCTGTCTGGCAGCCTCGGCCCCTACAGCTTTACCACCTCCGCTCCCTTACTCATGCCATTCCTCTGCCTGGCATGCCTCTCCCCACTGCCATCTCTATCTCTCAGAACCCTGCTCATCCTCAGAGCCAGCCCAAATCCTTGGTCAAGACTTCCAATGGCTCCCAACACAGAATAAGATCCACACTCCTTCCCCTACGGTGATCTGGCCTTTCGTGATCTGGTCCCTCCAGTCTCATCAATCCCCTCTCTCTCTC
>NW_027543173.1:0-347 GCF_008692635.1 Crocuta crocuta
AAAGGCCCGTGAGGCAAGTGCAATCTGCTCAACCATGGGAAATATTACACTGCAAAATCTAAGATTTGTTTACTTGAACAAGTAATATGAAGAATCTCTTGCTTGGAAGTATAAGATGAGTGTCTATACTCAACAGTGTGAAAGAACTCTGTGGGGAATGAGTCATTCATGTACAAACACGATTCCACATTTTGATATTGGAAACAAATGTTGAAATCAATGATGCTCGATTTTGTGAAACAACGCATGCTGGAATGAAGCTTTCAGTTACCAAGTTGTTTCAATAAGTTAATATTCTAAAGACATGCGTGGAGGTATTATGTAAAAGGTATGTACCTAACTCTGAA
>NW_027543174.1:0-347 GCF_008692635.1 Crocuta crocuta
ATCAAGGCACTGAGGTCAAAGCATTGAGCCAACACCCACCTGGGATGGGGTATAAAAGGCCTAGCAGGGAAGGGGATTGTCACACTCAGTGGCTTGGCCTTCCCAGCTGCTCTGAAGCTCCTGTATTACCTCAGCCCAACACCATGACCTCCTGCTACATCAGCTCACCTCACTGTCTGGGCAGCACCCAGATGCCCGAAGCCACAAATGTCTGCGGCTCCACCACTGACATTGGGGGCCAGCCAGGGGCAGAGGCCAAGGCCGCATCCCTGTGCCTCTCTGCCACCTGGGCACATGCGAACCGGGTGCGTGTGGGGGCAACCCCTCTGGGCCGACCCAGCCTCTGT
>NW_027543175.1:0-347 GCF_008692635.1 Crocuta crocuta
GTCAGGGAAACTTTGTCCTAAAATTAGAGATCTTATGACCATTTTCTAGTTGCCTCTGGTTCTCATCTTCCTGTCTCTAACACTGGCATTCCTGTGCATCCCGGGGGTGGTTCCACAGATGCCGTCTCCTGCAGATCCAGCCCTTCCTCAGTCTCCAGGTCTCTCTGGACTTGGGGAGAATATATTATGTTGCTCACTACTTTTCTGGTTGCAAAGTGACAGAAAGTGGGAACTTACTAATTCATGTAATTAGAAAGTTCAAGGATCTGACTTCCTGAGGTTAGACACAAAGTACAAACGGGCCACCTGAACTTGACCTGACTCTGTCTCTGTCTTCTCCACCTTCT
>NW_027543176.1:0-347 GCF_008692635.1 Crocuta crocuta
CAGGGGACACTGGGCGATGTCTGGGCACGTTCATGGCTGTCAGGACCGCCAGCGCTTCTGGCACTGAGGGGGTGGGGGTCAGGGATGGCGCTCAACATCCTGCAGTGGATGGGGTGACCCCACAATCAAGAAGATCTGGCCCCAACAGACCCTTAACTACACAGAACACACTGCTGGTCACCCGGGGAAGTGGGGGGGGATGGGTGAAACAGGTGACGGGGACAAAGGGGTGCCTGTCGTGACGAGCACCGGGTGACATGTCCAAGTGTGGAATCACCATCTTGTGCTCCTGAATCTCACATTACACTGTTTGTTAACTAAGGGAAATTTAAATAAAACGTTAAAAA
>NW_027543177.1:0-347 GCF_008692635.1 Crocuta crocuta
ACCCCACTTCTTCCCAAATGTGACTTATTTAGTGAAATAGAGATTAAATAGCTGTCCAATAAGTAAATAATTGCTGTACTGCAATTAAAGCCCCTGTGTCCTGGGGCCCTGTGGGAAGAGCAACAGGAGCCCAGGTGTGAGGACCCGCACCCGCGCTCACACCACGTCTACACTGCATGCTGGGTTCACTGCATCGAGGCAACAGGCCTTTACCTGTGCTTCTTCTCATCTGCCAGCCTTTCCCCATCATAGGGTTCTTTGTGAAATGAAAATGACCACTGGCTTCAATTCAAACATCTTATTAATGTAATTCATGCAATTACATTGCATGATTGGCCCAGTGACTA
>NW_027543178.1:0-347 GCF_008692635.1 Crocuta crocuta
GAAGAAGCTGCCCCCGATAACACAGAATGGAGACAAACCTGGAAGATCCCTGCTGGGCAGTGAGGGCACAGACCCACTAGGACAGGAAACACGAGGTAGCCCACGCTCCCTGCTGAGCAAGTCAGCCCAGGAAGACTGGGATAGAGATTAAGAATCAGAAGAGGTAATCATGCACCCATAGGAAAGCTCTGGAGGTGTAGGAAAGTTTTGTAGGGTACTCTTTTGGTGTTGTTTTTAATAAAATTTACTGTGAATTCGGTTTACATGCAACACCCAGTGCTCATCCCGAAAAGTGCTCTCCGCAGTGCCCATCACCCATTTTACCTCTCCCCCACCTCTCCGTTCAC
>NW_027543179.1:0-347 GCF_008692635.1 Crocuta crocuta
TGTGTTCCTCAGGCAAAGACTGACGAGCTCACCTCAGTGACAGACTGGTGCCTCTTTACCGGCACTGCCCAAAACTTCCCCAAGTCTAGGACATCTGGAAGGATGCAGAATAGACGTCAGTACATCGGTGGTTATGCTCAAGGACAACTCAGTGACTCTTGCTTCATATGAACATGGGCCAGAGCATATGGAGCGTTTTGATTACCTTCATGGACTGAATGCTACTGCTGGGCCACCCGCAGCAATAGTCCTTAAAGGATTCAGTGTGAGGAGTTGTTTGGAGAAGGTAGATATTGGCCATTCTACTGTGTCAGTGGCAAATATCTCCTGGGGAAATACACATCTCT
>NW_027543180.1:0-347 GCF_008692635.1 Crocuta crocuta
GGCCCCAGGCCACTGGGGGAAAGGTACTGCCGCGTTGCCTCTCACCACCTGTGACACAGACTCTCTGACCTGTGCACGTGGTTTTCCCAGCAAAATGCACTTGTGAATGAAAAGCATCACCTCGCACACTTTTTCAGCGGCAGGAAACCTCGGAGATACTAGCAAAGGAAAGGAGACCGGCGTTCGAGGCAGCGAAGGGAGGCTGCCACCCTGTAGTACGAACACCACGTGTGCAGCACCGGTGTGGCTCCGGGCGCCCCCCCCACCCCCACCCCGGGCCCGGGGGGGCTGGACTCACGTGGGGGATGAGGCGGCAGGAGCGGACCGAGTCGCTGAGGCCCATCCAC
>NW_027543181.1:0-347 GCF_008692635.1 Crocuta crocuta
GACAGACTCCTGCCCTTGGTCTTGGCTGTGGCCCTGGCTCTGGCGTCAGGTGGGCGTCCATCAATTACCTTCCATCCCTCCCACACCTGAGTCATCCCACACGCTTCTGGGCCTTTGGATACCAAGTGCCCTTCATCCTGGAAACCATTTCCTCCCCCTAGGGTTTGACACACGCCAACCCCACATCAAGAATCACACACTTCAGGGGCGCCCAGGGGGCTCAGTCGGTTAAGCGGCCGACTTCGGCTCGGTCGTGATCTCGCCGTTCACGGGTTTGAGCCCCGCGGCAGGCTCTGTGGTGACAGCTCGGAGCCTGGAGCTGCTTCAGATTCTGGGTCTCCCTCTCT
>NW_027543182.1:0-347 GCF_008692635.1 Crocuta crocuta
GACCTGAGCCAAAGTCAGACACATAACTGACTGAGCCACCCAGGTACCGTGTTTCCACTTTTTTTGCTTTAAAATCAATAGTCCTATAAGAAGTGTAAATATGGTACATATATGTTTGTGCACATAAAACAGTAGATATTTTAAATTATAATAAATGTTGCCACATTACCATCCAAACCTAAATTTTATATATGTATATGAAATGTTAAAATTATGTTATATATCCTGCCTTTCTGATAGTTGTATAAAAAATGGGCACATAGATAAAGAATACTATGTTTAGCCATTTCTGTGTTGTTAGATTTTTTTTTTATAATATTAATGAAAGTATTTATTTTGATTACACA
>NW_027543183.1:0-347 GCF_008692635.1 Crocuta crocuta
AGTATCACAGAGTTTTATTTACTGTTGCTTTGTTTGAAGATTTGAGATTGGGAAGTATGAGCTTCTACCTTTGGTTTTTTAAATTGGTTTGTTTATTTTGTGGTTCCTTGTTTTTTCATGCGATCGTTAGGATTAGCTGGTGCCTTTCTTCTCAGAAGCCTTTGTGACTTTCCTGGGAATCACACTGATCTTGCACGTTGCATTGTGTGCTATTGCCACTTAGCAATAGTACATTTTAGATTGTCTTTACTTTCCTTCAGCAATGTTTTTTACATCTATTCTCATTTTTTATTGATGTTGATATTCCCTAAAATGGAATTGTAAATTCTTGTTCATAAAATTTATTG
>NW_027543184.1:0-347 GCF_008692635.1 Crocuta crocuta
ATCTTCAAGATGGCCCCCAGGATGCAAACATAGGACACCGTGATGATCAGCCCACTGAACACACCAATTGCCCCAGCCAAGATGAACAGCACTAATTTATTGATCCAGGTGTCTGCACATGCCAGGGAAAGCAGTGGTGAAATATCACAGAAGAAGTGATTGATGATATGCGTACCACAGAAGGGTAAGCGAAAAGTGAGAACTGTATGAGTCATTGTGCTTATAAGAGCCATGGCATAAGGCCCTGCCACCAGCTGCACACAGACCCTCTGGGACATAATGAGTGTGTACAACAATGGTTTACAGATGGCGATATACCGGTCATATGCCATGGAAGCCAGGAGGAA
>NW_027543185.1:0-347 GCF_008692635.1 Crocuta crocuta
TCCCTCTCTCCTTGGGGTCTAAATTCCTTCTATTGACACTTGATAATCTGATACTTTCTTTGCTCAGGTACCATAAGTTCCCTCTCTGGTTGACATTTCCCACTTAACAGAAGAACTGTGATAAGTCAGATAGTAATAGTGGATGGGCACAATAGAGAAACTATTTGATGGCTGCTTCTAAAAATTTTCTTTATTGATGTGGGAAACCATTAAGAAAAGGATCTTGTTTGCGTGCTAATTATAGCAAATGGAGTAGGGGATTGAGAAGAAAAGCAAGCATCTAAATTAGCAACATTTAGAAAGTTGGTACTACAGGGGGTTGAGGAGAGCAGGCAGAGCGCGGAGGG
>NW_027543186.1:0-347 GCF_008692635.1 Crocuta crocuta
GTGATGTCTTTTCTGTTTTAGCTTATTGTCCTTCAAATCAGGATCCAATGAAAGGCAACAGGTGGCATTTGGTTGTTATGTCTCTTTAGCCTCTTTTGGCTGGAACTTCCCCCCGTCCCCCTCCACAGCATTGCCTTTGCATAGAATCCAGGCCAGCTCTTCCAGCATCTCACGTTCTGGATTCGTCTGTTTATGGCATAATTTGATGATATAATTGATGTACCATCTGAAGGCAACACAGCAAGGCTTCCGTTGCAGTAGGTCCCAAAGTCCCACTACATAACAGCCTTGATCTTCTCCATTTCGGAGAAGACTGCTTTCCTGCTTTATCTAGCATCCCAGTCCCC
>NW_027543187.1:0-337 GCF_008692635.1 Crocuta crocuta
GTGTGTGTGTGTGTGTGTGTGTGTGTGTGTGTGTACACCACAGAAATAACCAGATACATATTGAAAAAGATTACTAATAAAAATAGAGATGTACTGTCAGATGATACGAGCTGTTTTATTTTTAATATTTTTCAGCTTTATTGAGCTATTTTTGACATATAAAATTAGGTAAATTTAAGTTAAATAACATGATGATTTGATACACATATGTGCTGTGAAATGATTTCCACAATCAAGTTAGTTAACACATCCATCGTTGCTGGGAGCCGCACTGTCCTCGCTGGATGACAGCCACAGCGAGGAAATGGTAACGTTTGCACAGCTCCTGCCATGAGAA
>NW_027543188.1:0-348 GCF_008692635.1 Crocuta crocuta
GGAAGGTCTAAACAATTCACACTCTGAGTAAGGAAGAGCTTTGTAGAAGACGAATCAGTGGCAAAGAGCAGCCAAACATGCACCAAAAGAGTGTACGCAACACACTTAAAAATACTTCCTGAAGTGCCAGGCCCTGGACAATGTATGACCCCTTTTTAATATGGTAGCACTCAAAGGGGCAAGACACAAAACAAGCTATTAAAACACATAAAAGAGAAAACCTAGACGAAATGATGCGATGGAAGGATTCTCCTAAACAGAAAATCCAGGAAGAAATGACACCCAAAGAATTGCTTAAAACAGATATAAACAATATATCTGAAAAAGAATTTAGAATAACAGTCATAA
>NW_027543189.1:0-348 GCF_008692635.1 Crocuta crocuta
AACCAGATGGAAGGGATGCGCAGGGTGAGGCGTGGGGACAGGCGTGGACCGCGCCCCCCAAATCTCCACGTGTTCACCAACCCAGCAGCCCTCCAAACCGTCCTCACGGAGGCTGCGTTACGGAGGTGTGGGTGAGGATGCAGACTCCAGCCCGGGGCCCTCTGCGAAGGGGGGACTGGAAGTTCCAACCGCCACCCCCCCAACCTCAGGGCTCTTCCAAAAGCCACCTCGTTAACATAACAATAGACACCTTTCTGAGCTCGGTGCCAGGGATGGGAAGAAGAGCAAACACATATTTATTATAAATATAGAATCACAGCAGCCCGCAGACCCCAACTGCCTCCTGGA
>NW_027543190.1:0-347 GCF_008692635.1 Crocuta crocuta
GGGCTTGAACTCGCAAACTGTGAGATCATGACCTGAGCAGAGGTCAGATGATTAACCACCTGAGCCACCCAGGTGCCCCGCATCATAGTTTTTAGAGAGAGTGAGAAAGAAGACCATGTTTCATGCTGGTTTTGGAAAGCAAACAAGAGAAGGGAAATGTCCCCTTTACAGTAGAGCTCCAACTAATTAATGTGGGGGGAAGCACAAGAGTTAGGGCCTCGTAATTTTGCAACCAGCATAGTAACAAACGATTCATGCAGGAATAACCAGCAGATGCTAAAACCAGCGAGGCCAGAGGCCAAGTGTACTAGGAAACAGTTTCTTCCCGTAGTTCCGGTGTACACGCC
>NW_027543191.1:0-348 GCF_008692635.1 Crocuta crocuta
AGACCCTGTAATTATTATATAATACCCTTCTTCATCTCTTGTTACTGCCTTTACTTTAAAGTCAAGGTTGTCTGATATAAGTATAGCTACTCCAGGTTTCTTTTAACTTCCAGGAGCATGATAGATATTACTCGTCCCCTTACTTTCAATCTGAAGTTGTCCTCAGGTCTTAAATTAGTCTCTTATTGATAAGAAAGAGATGGACTTTGGTTTTTTGTCCATTCTGCTCTCCTATGTCTTTTGATTGGGGCACTTAATCCATTCACATTCCGTGTTATTGTTGGAAAATATGGGTTTAGAGTCATGGTGTTCTTTGTAGGATTCATGCTTGTGGTGGTGTCTCTAGTA
>NW_027543192.1:0-348 GCF_008692635.1 Crocuta crocuta
GCTTATGGCAGAGAGGGTGAATTTTGGGAGCGGGCATTATGGGAAACACCAGGGATCAAGGGCATGAATGGGGAGTTTTCAGTAAAAGGGAATTCTAGGAGAGAGTACTCTGGGAGAGTCACAGAATTCTGGTAATAATGCAGGGTTTTGGAGAAAGAAGGGAACTATGGGAACAAGAAGGGGGTATACAAGACAAAGAACTAGCGGGGAGGGAATTGTGAGAGAAAGAGTATCAGGGGATGGATGGGAATAGTGGGAAAATGAGATTGTGGGGGGAAATGGGAGAATTACAGGTGACACAGTTAATGGAGAAAAAATTAAGAAGAGAAACAGAATGTGGAAAAAACA
>NW_027543193.1:0-348 GCF_008692635.1 Crocuta crocuta
AAGTAGGAGCTACCACTGAAGTGGAAACAAATACTCCTGTTCAAGGTATAGTCACTCCTAACATATATGACTACCTCCATGTTGGTTACCACCAACCCTGAACAAAATCTAGCATTCCTGTTTCAGAGAAAATCAACACTGGAATAGAAACAACTTTGACTGACCTAGACACCACTGCCACTGAAGTGGGCATTAGCACTTCTGCCCAAAGTATAAGCACTTCTGGAACAGGTACACCTATTCTCGTCTCAGGCACCACTTATCACTGGAATAAACACCACCTCCTCTTTGCAAGCATCATCCACTAAGGAAATAGGCATAACCACAACTCCTCAAATTCAGCCCCCC
>NW_027543194.1:0-348 GCF_008692635.1 Crocuta crocuta
CGCCTGGGTGGCTCAGTCGGTTAAGAGTCCGACTTCAGCTCAGGTATGATCCCACAGTTCTTGGGTTTGAGCCCCTCGTTGGGCTCTGTCCTTCGATCCTGGAGCCTGCTTTGGATTCTGTCTCCTCTCTGTCTGCTCTTTTCCTGTTCATGCTCTGTCTCCCAAAATTAAAATTAAAATTAAAATGTTAAAAACATTTTTAAGATTTACAAAGATTATTCCAAAGGGAGAAAAAAATGCCTGTAACGAAGCCTGAGGCTCTATTGGACGCTAACACCTGTGGCTCCGCTATAACTGCCTCGCAACCACAGGGCGAGAACAAATGATTAAATGGTTGATACTGATCTC
>NW_027543195.1:0-348 GCF_008692635.1 Crocuta crocuta
CATCTTTTTACTCTTTTTAATGTTTATTTTTATATTTGACAGAAAGAAATGCAGAGAGAGAGAGTGAGAAAGAGAGAGAGGCAGAGAGACAGAGAGAGAGAGATATCACCCAAAGCAAGCCCTATGCTGACAGCAGAGGACATGAAGTTGGGCTCCAGTTGCAAACCATGGGTTCATAACCTCAGTCATTATCAGATGTGTGACCAACCTAGCCACCCTAGAGGCTCGTCTCTTTTCTCATTTTATTTCTTTTTAATTTTTGCATTTAATTTTGAGAGAGAGAGAGACTGAGTGCAATCGGGGAAAGGGTGACAGAGAGGGAGACACAGAATCTGAAGTAAGCTCCAG
>NW_027543196.1:0-348 GCF_008692635.1 Crocuta crocuta
GGTAGAGAATATACCTGACTTTCCTTAATTATTCATCAGCATTGGAAGCCAATGCATTGAGTTCAGTGTAGGGTTTTTGTTATTGTTTTACCATTTGGTCTCAGCTTAAACATTGTTTCTTTTGCATGTTAATGATACTTACTTTGTTCAGGTTTGACTTACTAATTTCCTACCATTACTCTGAATTTCTAAATGGATAACCTAGACTTTTTTTTTTAGATATCTGTGCTAGTTGACTATTACTGCGTAACAGCTGAAGTGGTTAGAACAGCACAAATTTATTATCTGCAATTGCAGTCTCTGTTTTTTTTTTTTAAATATTTTTATTTATTTCTAGGATAGAGAGAG
>NW_027543197.1:0-348 GCF_008692635.1 Crocuta crocuta
CTTAATGGAAATGTTCCTTTACAGAAAACGTGTGCTGACTCACAGTTGGACCATTTGTCCCCCTTTTTTGACTTCTCGTAGCTACTCAGTTAGATGTCTCCAAGTTAGTGTTGCCTTATCGATGGTGAATTCTCCCAAAGTTCTGTGTGGATCCTTCCATACGGCTGCTCTGAGCCACTTGACAGGGACAGGTACCGCGTGCGGGGCTGTTAGAGTGCAGTGCACCTGATGTTCATAGCGGTCAGGGAGCTGTCACCATTCCCTTCACCTGTGGGCTCCTGGGGCCTCCTGGGAAGGTGGCGTCGGGGCGGGAGGGACGTTGCAGCGGGCTCACAAGAAGCTCCGAGG
>NW_027543198.1:0-346 GCF_008692635.1 Crocuta crocuta
TTATTTATTATTTTGGCTCCTTTGTTAAATATTAATTAACAATATCTAGAATCAGTAGACATATATTTTCATTCTGAAATCTCATTTTATTTTTCTTTTGATCTATGTATCTGTTTTTATACCAGTACAATACTGTTTTGATTACTATAGCTATAAAGTATAGCTTGAAATCAGGAAGTGTGATGCTAATTTTTTCTTCTTCTTTCTGCGTTTTACTTTTACTTATTTATTAATTTACTTTCATTTAGAGTCTTCTGTGATTCCATACAAATTTCAGATTTCTTTTTCTTTTCTTTAAAAGCTTTCCTCAGGAAACTAACAATAGAACTCCCCTATGACCCAGCAA
>NW_027543199.1:0-348 GCF_008692635.1 Crocuta crocuta
GTGTCCCAGGAGGGAGCGGCGGTGCCCGCGGCCGGTGACCCAGATGCCGAGCCCGATGGAAGGGAGGTGAGGTGGGGTCCGTGGTCACAGCGAGAGGCCTGCCCGAGGCTCAGACGCCTGTCCCTGCATCTCAGGCCGCAGCCCCGAGCGTTCGGGCCTCTTCCCCAGCCGAGGCCTCAGAGAACCCCTGAGGCCCCCCCCAGGTGAGGCCTCCTAAGTGTGGGCCCCCCTCCAGTTACGGACCCCCAGGTAGGGTTCCCCCAGATGTGGGCTCCCAGGCGAGGCCCCTTGGTGAAGCCCCTATAGGTGAGGGCCTCCCAGGTAGGGTCTCCCCAGGTGAGGACCCTC
>NW_027543200.1:0-348 GCF_008692635.1 Crocuta crocuta
GGGGGGCACACAGGCTCCAGAAGCATCTGCGTCCGAGGAGACAGAGACAAGAAGAGCTTAGCACCGTCTTTCTTCTTTCCAAGATGGTACAAGCATACTTCAACTCTTTTATTACATTGCTCCTTTTTTTCTGTTAAATCTCTGAGAATTTTAGATGCCAGGGACCAGACCGTCCCTGAGGTCATTCGGCCCAATCCTCCCCGGGTGCCTTACCAGCCTTTTTGACTCACCCACATGACAACGTCAGCAAGTATTTTTGAGAACAAAACTAACAGTGTGCTTCTCGGTGATAACCATTAAGCTGCTGATCACTTTCACTCTTCCATGGAGGGGAGGGGACCCCCACCC
>NW_027543201.1:0-348 GCF_008692635.1 Crocuta crocuta
ACACAAGAAAATATTGCTACCAAACCTTCCATCAGAGAAAGGATTTATTTGCAAAATGGGAAGTAAGCCACAAAACCACATTGGAGGATGAGGAAAAGACTTGCACAGTCACGGATCCAGGGGGAAACAAAACCAATGGCTACCAGACTGAGGAAAAGACACTGACACAATGAACCAGGAGGGAAATGCAAATGAAGGACAAGGAGATACCACTTCTTCTGTTAGCATGGCCTGGATCCAAACCAAAAACAAAAAGCAAACACCAAATGAGGGTGTTGGTAACGATGCGGAAAACTGAAGCTTTGACAGTGGTCAATCGTAACCCAGGATGGTGCAGCCATCACGGAA
>NW_027543202.1:0-348 GCF_008692635.1 Crocuta crocuta
TCCCTCTTTCTCTCTGCCCCTCCCCTGTTCACACTCTGTCTCTCTCAAAAATGAATAAATGTTTAAAAAAAAAATAAAAGGTATACTAATGTCAACCCAGTCATCTTCCCTAAAACTGCTACCACCAAAAAGATGCTGTAAATGCCAGCATAATCATTTGCAAACATACAGGGACGTTTCAGTTGTATTAAAATATTAAGGACCAAAAAATAATAATAAATAAAATAAAATAAAATAAAATATAATACAATATTAAGGACCGAGAAATAAAAACTTTTGATAAAATTATAACTCCTTACTACCTGGCAATGAGAAAGAATGAAATGTGGCCATGTGTAGCAACATGGA
>NW_027543203.1:0-348 GCF_008692635.1 Crocuta crocuta
CCCGTGGGAACTCGTGTGTGTGACTTCCCCGGAGGGTGTCACATGCTGGCTTGTGATCGAGGTCGGGCGTCAGACGCGCCCCCGTGACCTCACACCTCGGGGCTCTCTCGGGAAGCTGGGGCTCCTTCAGACTTCCGGGTTCTTTCACCCTCCCGCAGAGGCGGCACGAGCGTCTCGGACGCCCCCGAGGCCGGCCCTGCCCGCGGGGACCTCAGGGGGGCCGAGCACCACGGGCCCTGCGACCCCGAGACGTCTCCACCGAGGGCGGGCAGGGAAGTCTCTGACTCTCCCGCGGGGCCGCGGGGTCTGGACGGTCCTGTGCCCGACCAGGTTCTCTGCAGGTCGCGC
>NW_027543204.1:0-348 GCF_008692635.1 Crocuta crocuta
AAAAAAAAAAAGGAAAAAAAAGGAATAGTGTCTTACAGTAGTTAACTGTTCAAACATGAAGAGTTTGTCTCATGCTCCTGTTCAGAATATTTCTGAGTCAGTTAAATTATCACACAACAGATGACAAATATTAAAGTGAGCCTGACAGATAGAGGACCCTAGAGAAAGATCTGGTCCATCAAAGTATAAAAATCGAATTGGTTAAAAGGTAAGCTGAAAAAGATTCAGTAAAAATTATGCCTTTAAGACACTCATGGAAATCTCATCTGGTTAAATGCTCATCAAATATTTGAAGTTATTTCATGGGAAAGGTAGTCACTACTATGAAAGACTCAGTGCATTTAGTCA
>NW_027543205.1:0-348 GCF_008692635.1 Crocuta crocuta
CTAGCAATTGCACTTTTAGGTATACACTCCAAAGAATTGAAAACAAGTACTCAAATACATGCATATACACATTCATAGGAGCACCCATGATAAATATATTCTGATATATAAATATAATGGAATATTATTTAGCCATAAAAAGAAATGAAATACTGATTAATGTTACAATGTGGATGAATCTTGAAAACTTGATATGTGAAAGAAGCCAAAAAGAAAAGGATACATATTGTATTATTCAAATTATATGAAATATCCAGAACAAGTAACCATAAGAGATAAAAAGCAATTGGTTCTGCCAGGAGCTGGAACATGGGGTAATGCGGAATAATGGTTTAATGGATACAGGGT
>NW_027543206.1:0-348 GCF_008692635.1 Crocuta crocuta
CTGGAACGATGGGCTCCGAGCATTGACGCGTCACCGTAACGCGGCTGTTAGCCAGGAGTTTCTACGTGGTCTTAGCATTGCAGGCTCCACAGTGAACCTAACAAATCCCTTGCCTTCACGGGACACCCCCTTATTGAGGCATAGAAACAAATAAGATCACTTCAAATGGGGCTGAGTGAAGGCTACCCAGTGGGGTGATGGGAAGGGGAGGCATTGAGGAGGCGTTTCTACTGCCGTGTAACAAACCACCCTGACACTTAGCGATTTTCGGAGGCGACCATTTCTTGTCTTGATACGCTTGGGTCAGGACCTGGGAGCAGCATAGCGGGGTGGTTCTGACTCACGGGC
>NW_027543207.1:0-348 GCF_008692635.1 Crocuta crocuta
CTGGAAGGAAATAGGTGTGAGGTTTTTACAGAGAAGAGAGAAAAAAGCAAAGGAAAGGAACAATTTGATTTGCTATATAATTTAAACAGTTGCTTTATTTGGGAAAGCCTATTTTGGTATTTGTGATTGGTTGTTCTTAAGCTGTATTTTTTTTCAGATTTGAGTACATTGATTATGGTTTATGCTTTTGTTTGCTTATGTTGGCTACCAAAGAATTACAGCCTCTCTAGTCTAATGACCACTTTCTTTAATTACTTTAACAAACTCCATTAGGGAAATATTACTATTTCTTTCCTGCATATGTGGAATCTGAGGCTGAAGGATATTATATAATTTGTTCAAGAATTA
>NW_027543208.1:0-348 GCF_008692635.1 Crocuta crocuta
TTTCTCTTCTTCTCCTGGGTTTGGGGTGCTCTTGTTGCTCTCCCTTTAGTTCCTTTAGGTGCGCTGTAGATTTTGCACTTGCGTGGCGCAAGCGGATTAGATTTTGCACTTGGATGGTGGCACAAGCAGCAGCGGGCCTGAAGCTGCTAAGTTGAGCTGCTAAGTTTGCTAGGATCCCAGGCTGTATCTCTGCTTGACCCCAGCAGATCTGAGGCTGCGACACTTCCTCCACCCCCACTCCACCCCCAGGAGCAGGGAAGCAGCGACCTGAGGGACTGTTTAGGGCGGTATAAACAAAGCCCGCAGACTGGGACCTGGAAACGAGGCGGGGCGTGGGGCATAGAACTC
>NW_027543209.1:0-348 GCF_008692635.1 Crocuta crocuta
ACGTACACACTCCTGCACACACATGAGCACCACATATGAGCTCCCGCACACACCTCACACCATGTACACACTCCCCGACACACCACACACCACATACATGCTTCCACACACACATCACATCACGTATGAGCTCCCGCACACACACCTCACACCACATACACACTCCTGCACACACACCACACACCACATATGAGCTCCTGCACACGCAGGCACTCCACATGTGCACACAATACACGGTGCACACACCACACACACTCACTGACAGCTTATGTTTTTTTCTCCACCAACCCAACTCCTGACCGCGAGAGCAGCCGTCCTGGGCTGACTGGCTCGGGTCCCCGGCCCCCC
>NW_027543210.1:0-349 GCF_008692635.1 Crocuta crocuta
GTCCTCACTCACCTGCGTACGTACCGGCACGTCTGCCCTCACATCAGAGTCAGGTGCACGGCGATGTCTTTCTCAGGTTGCTGCCACGACATTATGAGGTCTACATTAAAGGAAACGACTTTTGTTAGCAAGTATCTGCAAATAGCCTGGTCACTCCGTCATTATGGGACACACCCACTCTACCTGGATATTTCCTGTAATCAAACATCAACACTGACGTCAGCCAAAGTGAGCATTACTTCCCTGGACGCCAACAGAAAGCCACGGGGAGGACTGTGGAGAAGAAAGCATGATCAATAGTTGCATGCGTGTTATCCTTCAACACTCACAGGGTCAAACTTTTTCTAAT
>NW_027543211.1:0-348 GCF_008692635.1 Crocuta crocuta
AGAGAGTGCACACATGTGGGGGAGGGGTAGAGAGAGAGACACATACACAGAATGTGAAGCAGGCGCCATGCTCTGAGCTGTCAGCGTAGAGCCCAATACGGGGTTCAAACCCATGAACCATGAAATCATGACCTGAACCAAAGTTGGATGTTCTACCTACTGAGCTACCGAGGTGTCCCAAAAGATTTTTTTTTTAATGAACATTATTGAAATTATAAGAAAAGTGAAGTGACTTTTCTTATTTGGAAATTCTACTTACTATACTGAGAACTGCTGTCTGGGTGCATTATTAGTGGCTACTCTACCCATTGCTAAATCCATAGTTCCTGACACATTGCCTGGAACAAA
>NW_027543212.1:0-349 GCF_008692635.1 Crocuta crocuta
ATAACAAAGCTGAGGCTCTGAGATGGCCTCACTGAGAGCTGGTATAAGGGCTGAGACAGCAGGAACACTGTCAATGCCTTCGGATATTGTGAGGGAAGGTTGGAAGATGCAAACCTGCAGGCAGGGTGTGACAGCAGATGCAGGGGTGCGGAGACAGGAGTCCAGCAGGGACGGGTCCCTGGTAAGAGACTGGCTCAGGCTGGAAGTCAAGGAAGGAGCTCAGATGATCTACAAACTTTCTTCACATTTAGTCCCACATAGGCACACAAACTTAGGCAGACAAGCATCTCATAAGAACCAAGTGAAACTATGAATCTCCAGGGCATTCTTTCACACAGATCCAGAACCT
>NW_027543213.1:0-339 GCF_008692635.1 Crocuta crocuta
CACACACACACACACACACACACACACACACACACCATCATTTGGAGGCTTTGAAAGGCAGCAGTCAATTGTCAGATTTCAGTGACTTCCATTAAGTGCCTGAGTTTGAGGACTTCCATCACCAAGACCCTTTCAAATATTTGCTGCTGTTAGTAGAAGAGAGTTATAATTCCCGTGGGTCAGCAGGAGAGGAAGTGTGAGTTTTCAGACAGTCTGCAGAGGTCAGTCTGCCAAAGGTCCTAACTTCTGTTTTCTATTGTGTGTGAAAGCCATCTCCAGAAACATCGCCCTTGGCAAAAAAAGCAGTACGGTGTTGCCAAGGTCATGGCTGCTTCTGTG
>NW_027543214.1:0-348 GCF_008692635.1 Crocuta crocuta
GAGAGAGAATCCCAAGCAGGCTCCACACTGTCAGCACAAAGCCCGACATGTGGCTCGAACTCACGAACCGTGAGATGATGACCTGAGTTGAAATCAAGAGTCAGACTGTTAAGCAACTGAGCCACCCAGGTGCCCCCTATTTTTTTTTTTTTTTTGAGAAAACTTCAGACCGTTCCCACCAACAGTGCACAGGTTCCCTTTACTCCACACCCTCGCCAACACTTCTGTCTTTTTGAGGCTACCCATCCTAAGTGGCCTGGGGTGACAGATCCCTCGTGTGGTCTGGATTTGCATTTCCCTGGTGATTAGCAATTGCATTGAGTCTTCAAGGACAATGAGGACCTGATG
>NW_027543215.1:0-349 GCF_008692635.1 Crocuta crocuta
TTTTTTTTTTTTTTTTTGAGAGAGACAGAAAGAGAAGCGTGAGTGGGGGAAAGGGGCAGAGGGGCAGAGGGAAGAAAGTGAATCCATCACCAGAGTAGCTCCGCCATGGCTAGATCCCACGACCCTGGCTGGGATCACGATCTGAGACAAAATCAAGAGTCGCTTAAAGGACTGAGCCACCCAGACGCCCCTGCCTCCACCTTTTGACTGCTGTGTACAGCGCTGCTTTGCACGTGGCACTGTGAATACCTGTTTGAGTTCCTGCATTCAATTGTCCTGTCTTTACCCCGAAGGATTATATAGCTGGATTGTATGCTAATCCTGTTTGTAAGTTTCCAGGAACGGCCAC
>NW_027543216.1:0-349 GCF_008692635.1 Crocuta crocuta
CAGATTCCTTTTCATGGCTGATCGCACTCTTCATAATCTACTTTTGACCTACCAGAATGAGCGTTTCATTTTCTTCATCTCTAAGGACTCCTGCAACGTAAAATGTGTGATTGTTGAAAGAATTTCTGATACTAATGCAGTAATCTCTTAATAGGTTTAATCTTGTTCAGCGAACGGCACAAGCTTGCACAGCTCTGGCCTTTAACCTCCGTAGGAAGTCTGAGTTCCTTGTGGCATTAGCTGATTACTCTATTAAATGTTTCGATACAGGTAAGAAGTCCTCCTATTTATCTTCTGAGTAAGAGTAGAATTGAGACTGAAGCACTGCTTGGAATTTGCCAGTCTGTAC
>NW_027543217.1:0-349 GCF_008692635.1 Crocuta crocuta
GTCTTTCCAAAACACTTGACATTTATAGATATTTAGAAGCATTTAGAACGGATGTAATAACTGGAGGAGATAAGCAAGTGTTTTGCTACCGTATGTGCTGAGAGATAAGAGGGATGAAAAATTCTGAAAAGCCTCTGATGAAGAAATGCAGTTAGTTATTATTACCTTGCCTCCAAGAGAAAATCCAAAGCTCGTCTGGAGTTTCCTTAGAAACCTAAATGTTCTTATGTGGAGCAAAAAATACACTTTTAAGGAAAACTTTACTGATTCCTGTGTATCGTTAGGGCTCAGCTAAGGGCTTCAGAGGGACAATTCTATCTTAGAGTACTGATCAGATAGTTCTTTGTGA
>NW_027543218.1:0-349 GCF_008692635.1 Crocuta crocuta
CAGGAGATGTGACAAGGCCAGAGGTCAAGAAAAGCGTGAATCCATTATAGGCCTGGGGGTTTGGGCTTGGCTACCAGGATGCAATGGGCTTTGCACCCCAAGATGGTTCTGTGGTTCCTCTCCCCACCAGATTGCTCTTCAGCAGGATGAAGGGCCTCAGCCTCAGGGTCAAGGTCCAGGTAAGGAGTAACTGTTTCCTACAAATGTGCAGCCGAGCTGAGGCCCTGGGCCGAGTGAGAAGGAGGGGCCTTCTTAGGAAAGGGACCTGATGGCAGGTGGAGTGAAGCAGCGCTGGGGCGGGGTTGGGGGCTCAGTCCTGGGAGGGGGCAGGGCCCAGCCCAGTGTGGGG
>NW_027543219.1:0-349 GCF_008692635.1 Crocuta crocuta
TAAAACCTGCACTTCCACTTCACTAATTTCAGAATTAATTTCAACCTTCTAGCCAAAATGTAAGAATGTTTATTAATCTCACTATTACCTACTCAGCCAGATTCACTTGGGTTCATTTGGCAGACACTGCTCCTCATTGTTGGCGAGACAGCAATGGGCGTTTCTAATCCCAGCAGCACAACTTCTGCTTCATTCACCTCTAAATTCCCTCCTTCGCTGGTTCTCCCTGGGCTGCTCACCTCCCTCGTGCACTTGGAAGGACCCCCAACAACGACATCCAGGCTCCGCACCTTTAAGCTTCTCTGTGAAGCCTTCACTGACTCCCGTGAAAGAGTCCTCTTTGTGAAAA
>NW_027543220.1:0-349 GCF_008692635.1 Crocuta crocuta
AGTCAGACAGACTCATCCTTGACTCACCTCCTCAGAGGAGCTCTCCCTGATCACCCCAACAAAGGAGCTCACCCTACTGCCCATGCCAATTACCATCTATCCCATAACCTTGCTATTGACTTCCTAGCAGCCCTCATAGTCTGTGGTTACTGTTTACTTGCTTACTGTCTCCCTACTAGATTGCAAGTCTCAAGAGGGCAAGACCCTGTTTGTCTTCTTCTTTCTCTGCCACATAACACAGGTCTGAACACATAGGTTCCCAGTAAATGTATTTTATTTTATTCTTTTAAAAATTTGTTTATACTTTGTATTTATTTTTGAGACAGAGAGAGACAGAGCATGAGCAGGG
>NW_027543221.1:0-349 GCF_008692635.1 Crocuta crocuta
GACCACAACACTATGAAACTAGAATTCAAATTCAACCACAAGAAAGATAATATGGAAAGATCACAAATATATGTAGGTTAAATGACATACTACTAAACAATGAATGAGCCAACCAGAAAATCAAATAAATAACTTAAAAAAAAATAGCCATGCAAGAGTATCCAAAGAAGGAAGAAAAATGTCAAACATCTTAACCTTATACGTAAAGGAGTTAGAAAAAGAATATTTGAAGCCTGAAGCCAGGAGAAGATGGGAAATATTAGAACAGATATGAATGGTATAGAAATGCAAATATCAGTACAAGAGATCAACATACCAGGAGCTTGTTTGTTGAAAATAATTAGTAAAA
>NW_027543222.1:0-348 GCF_008692635.1 Crocuta crocuta
TTATGGACAAATCTTTATTTGAAAAGCTTCCTGTATTTAACTATTTAAAGTTATATGTTAAAAATCTTATTTAAAAAATAAAAATCTTATTTTATACATATATATACATATATATATAATCTATTTCTTTAATTATCATCATTATTATCAGAACAGGATTTCTGAGGCAAAGGCCATTTGTATTTTAGAATTTTGCGAGTCACCTAGTGGCTCAGTTGGTTAAACATCTGACCTTAGTTCAGGTCATGATCTCACGGTCTGTGGGTTGGAGCCTTGCCACTGGGTCTGTGCTAACAGCTCAGAACCTGGATACTGCTTCAGATTCTGTGTCTCCCTCTCTCTCTCTCT
>NW_027543223.1:0-349 GCF_008692635.1 Crocuta crocuta
ACATGCAGGAAAATGAACCTGGACCACTTTCTTACACCATACACACACACAAAAAAAACCTCAAAATGGATGAAAGACCTGAACGTAAGACAGGAAGCCATCCAAATCCTAGAGGAAAAAGCAGACAGAAACCTTTTTGACCTTGGCTGCAGCAATTTCTTACTCAACACGTGTCCAGAGACAAGGGAAATGAAAGCAAAAATGAACTATTGGGACCTCATCAAAATAAAAAGAAGGAAACAATCAGCAAAAATAAACGGCAACCGATGGAATGGGGGAAGATACTTGCAAATGACATATCAGTTAAAGAGTTAGTATCCAAAATCTATAAAGAACTTATCAAACTCAA
>NW_027543224.1:0-349 GCF_008692635.1 Crocuta crocuta
GGTAATAGTGTCTCCAAACTCAGGGTTCTGCTTAGTGCTGGGTCCCCCGGTTGTCATTGCAGTGCTGTGGCAAGGCGGTCCTAAAAGTTCAGGCCCTCACTTACCCCACATGCAGGGTGGTGCTCGGGGTCACACGTAGTGCTGCTGTGCAGATGAGTGCCCCAAATGAGGGGTTCGGATGTGGGGCAGCCTCTACTCCCTAAACCTATGGGTGCTTCAGAAACCCCCAACCTGAAGTATGCCCATTTTGTGGTGCTACTGGCGTGTTCTGCCCAGCACCACGCTGGCTCCAGCCCCTGGGGCACTGGTTCCAGCCCCTGGGGCACTGTTTGATGACAGATTCTTTCTG
>NW_027543225.1:0-350 GCF_008692635.1 Crocuta crocuta
TTAATACATCGTGTGGAAACTAAGTAAAATATGATTTTGGAAACCTGTGTTCTTAAATTATTATTATATACATCAGAGTTGACATCAATGTCTGTTTTTCCATGCAATTATGTGTGGAATGACTGTTAATATTGAGTATACTTAAAACCTAGATTTGGAAAGTTGTTTGAACAAAGTGTGTGTCCTTTTAAATGTCTTCTTAAAAAACAGATTACAATAAATTCTGATCAATGATTTGTTCATTATTTATGCATATGTTCAAAAAGCTGAGATCACCTCTTGACCTGCTTCCAACACAATTCATGCACCAAGTGCTATCCCAAGCCAAGACCATCAAGCCTTGTGGAATC
>NW_027543226.1:0-349 GCF_008692635.1 Crocuta crocuta
AGCTGTCAGCACAGAGCCCGACACGGGGCTCGAACCCATGAACCAGGAGATCGTGTCCTGAGCCGAAGTCAGCCGACTGAGCCACCCAAGCATCCCTATGCACATATTCAGTAAATTTGAATGGCTTTGGAACTTCTTGTGGTTAAAGTTTGGCCAATCAGAAATTGACAGAATACTTTTTTTTTAATGTTTAGTCATTTTTGAGAGGGAGAGAGAGAGAGAGAGCGCGCGCGCGAGAGAGCACGAGCGAGCAGGGGAGGGACAGAAAGAGAGAGGACAGAGAGAATTCCAAGCAGGCTGCACACTGTCAGCACAGAGCCCAACACGGGGCTTGAACCCACAAACCATA
>NW_027543227.1:0-349 GCF_008692635.1 Crocuta crocuta
GTCAATTTCTTTTTGGGGAGACTAATGCGCCATAGGCACGTTCTAGCGTCCTTCCTTTCCCCTCTCATCTCCTGAAATCTCTTCCTCGCTGCCCTTACCTTCAGTCTCAGGTATTACTCGGATTCTATGCTGGCCCCAAACATGAGGGTGTCAGTCTGTTTCCAGAGATTTGCTTCTCCCTGTTCCCTTTTCTGAGAATCATTGAGTTTTTCATGTCATCTTGTCTCTTGCTGGGAATCATTCAGGACCAGCTCAACAGTTAGCTCCTGAGAGGTGGTCAACTGTCACCTTCTTCATCCTCCATCACCACCTCTTCTGCCATCGCAGGAGGGACCAGTTATGTTGTAAC
>NW_027543228.1:0-350 GCF_008692635.1 Crocuta crocuta
GTCCACAAGAAAAATCCCTCTGTGATTTCCCTCAGGGGAGACAATCTGGCGTCCCTCCCCCACCACTCTCTTCTTTCATTGTGACCAGCAGAGCCAGTGAAGCCCCCTCGTGTGCCATTCTGAAAGGAGCGCAAGGACGCTGTGAAGAGCTGGACCAGGAAGAGACAAGGGCTCAGACCTGTGCTCTCTGACCTCTTGCCTGGCGGAGGGACAACAGAAGCAACAGCAGGTGCATCTGAAAGGCCTCTGCATGGTCATGATTTCTCGGCCCATACAGTCAGTGACTCGGAGGACGAAGGGCCTTAGTGTCCGATAAGCATTTCTGGTAAAGTCGTCTGTGTCTTCATTTA
>NW_027543229.1:0-349 GCF_008692635.1 Crocuta crocuta
TCACAGTCTCAGTCACAGTCTCAGACACAGTCACAGTCTCAGTCTCAGTCACAGTCTCAGTCTCAGTCAAAGGAAGGACCAAGTTCTTCCGGGCGCACAGGCCCTGCCTGCCCCCACCCTTTACCACCAAACCCCCTCCTGCTGCTGTCGCCTTGGTCTGTCGCAGCCTCGCTGGCCCCCGGCTGTCCTCGACCAAGCCAGAATACCCATCTCAGGACATTTGCACCTGCCGCAGGCCTTTGCTCAGGCATCACTTTATCAGTGTGGTCTTTCCCCACGTATGTACCCTATTTGAAATCTCTCTCTCACACATGCATACACGTGCACATGCACCCCTGAAATCTCTCTC
>NW_027543230.1:0-350 GCF_008692635.1 Crocuta crocuta
AAGAAAAGAAAAGAAAAGAAAAAAGAAAAAAGTCTTACTGTTAGGCGTCCCAGAATACTACATGTGTTCTTATGGTTGTCCTATACTCTGCCAACAATATATACAAAATGAAACTCTGAATTCCCTGGCTTGATTCTATACTGTATCATATGTACCTTGGCAGGTCACCTGTCACAGAAATTTAGTATGAGGAGTGGTGTCAGGGGGAAAAAAATCCCAAAATTAGATTATGTATTTGGCTTACATACCTTCTTTAAATTCACAGAGATACATTCTTTATGAATTATTTTAAAACTATAATAAACAAGGGGAAGGGGGCAAGATGGCGGAGAAGTAAGGAGCTCCGTACT
>NW_027543231.1:0-350 GCF_008692635.1 Crocuta crocuta
TATCCTCTTAACCATGGCATGAATGTCAATGAAAAAGAATATTAAAAATAATATTTTCTATCATGAGTTAACAAATGTACAATAAGTAATGACATCAAAGGTATACATGGGAGAGGTGAAAAGTTCAAGCTTTTGTATGTCATGTGTGTGGTGAGGTTTAACCCACTGTACTCTGGTCTGTTTCTTAAATGAGATAGTCCACCAGCAGTGAAGGCTTGCACAATTGTCTGGTCAGAAAACATGGCATGGAGAGTGGTTTCTGCTGGTCTTCAGGAAAGGGCCCATCTCTCCTGGGGCTGAGGCCGATTTGACCAAGAAGGACAATACCACTAGAGTGCTCGGGTGTTGGG
>NW_027543232.1:0-350 GCF_008692635.1 Crocuta crocuta
ACACTCACCTGGACGGCGGGGGAGCGGAGAGCCTTGGCTCCTTCCTTCGATCACTACACGGTCCGCTGACGGGCCCCAAGGAAGGGGCTGGCGATCAGGATGACGTGTCCATCACATGGAGTCCGCTGGGGAGCTCACAGAGGAGGGCGGGGATAGCTAGATAGAAGAAGGCATGGTCAGGACAGCACGCGGTCAGTTCTACAAGAGAGGTCACTGAGCCCCAGGAGAGCGCAGAGGGCGAGGGGCCCCTTGGCTTGACGGCGCAGTGAGCTGGCTCTAGCCCTCTCCCGGCACAGACAGGGACATCCTGGGCTTCGCTACCCTGGGGCAGCTGAGCGCAAACCCTCGGT
>NW_027543233.1:0-350 GCF_008692635.1 Crocuta crocuta
AGAGGATATTCAGGCCCAGGGTCCGGGCCTTCCTGATTTCTGGAAGCTCTGACAGGCTACTCTGAACCTCAATGGGCCAGGACAAAGGCCACCATGTCCCAAGAAGTGGAGGTTCCCAGGGAAAATCACCAGGCCCCTGACCACCTGGGACCACGTGAGAGGGTCTGCATCAAGAGCACTCTTCCCCCTCCTTTGCTCTGGTTTGGTGAAAGGTGATTTCTCTGAGCAGAAATTTAATTGAAACTCCAGGGCCCTTCTCTCCTGGGTCTCCCAGGGAAATGTTAACTGTAAGTAACCAAGCCCCCACCTTAGTCCCCTGAGATGGAGGAAGGGGCAAGGGGTGGACACGC
>NW_027543234.1:0-350 GCF_008692635.1 Crocuta crocuta
CCCCTCCACTTTGTCCTTCCTATGTCCCCTAATACACCTTTCACCGTTCTGTGTCAGTGTCTGCTTCTAGGAGGACCTACTCTCCTCACTCCCCATCACTGCACACAGTGGGGTTCCTGTACACACTGGAAACAACCTGACAGAAATGGTGGTGAGGGAGGATAGTAGCAAGATCACCCTTTGTGCATGGGAGACCGAGGGAGTTTCCCGGGGTGGTGGGAACTTCCTGTATCTAGATTTATGGGATGTTTGTGCTCATTTCTTGTAGACCTATTCACTGACTCCCTGGTGCCTCGTGGTCAGATAGACGGATGTCTGTCCCTAGCATATGGCTGACTTCTAATGGTGGG
>NW_027543235.1:0-350 GCF_008692635.1 Crocuta crocuta
AAAGAATGAAATCTGGCCATTTGTAGCAACGTGAATGGAACTTGATGGTGTTATGCTGAGCCAAATATGTAAGGCAGAAAAAGACAGATCTCATATGTTTTCACTCATATGTGAATCAGGAGAAACTTACCAGAAGACCATGGATGAGGCGGAGGGGAAAAATAGAGAGGGAGGGACGCAAAGCATAAGAGACTCTTAAAATACTGAGAGCAAAGTAAGGGTTGATATGGGGTGGGAGGAGAGGGGAAAATGGGTGGTGTGCATGCAGGAGAGTACTTGTTAGGATGAGCACTGGGTGTTTAATGGAATCCAACTCGACAATAAACTATATTAAAGATAAAAAATAAAAG
>NW_027543236.1:0-350 GCF_008692635.1 Crocuta crocuta
CAGATCTCAGTGAAACATTCTTTGTGATATTGGTCCTTGACAGTGTCAGGCTTTAGGTTAAATAATTTGTTGGGCTGAAATTTCTTGGACTTTATGATCAGGGTCGCTGAAGTAGGGTGGGTCCGCATACCTCTGATTTATGTGAAATATAATGGCAGACCGTGCTGACTCACTGTTAACGTCTGTGGATGTGTTAGTGAGGTTTTGGATTGTTCCCAGTGTACTAATACCTCTATAATAAAGTAGGTGGACATGTTGTATGTGTATATGTGGGCCCATGAAACTCACAAACGAACACAAAACCTTCTAACATATTTTGTTTGCTTATTTAAATGTTTATTTTTGAGAGA
>NW_027543237.1:0-350 GCF_008692635.1 Crocuta crocuta
GAGCTTGTGAATTTTCCTGAGTGAATGGAATATACCAATCCACACCACCAAGCACAGTATCCACCGAGAAATATAAATGTGAGGAAATCCAGAACTAGATACTTGTAATGAGCCTGCAGGAAAGTCAGCTTTGACAAAAGATCCTAAAAGTAGAAAGAGAGAAAAGATCACCTGCAAATGACAGACTTACAGCAGGCAGCCACAATAGGAGCCAGAGTCAATAAAGTAATATAGTAAATGGGCGAAGAAATAATACCTGTCATCCTGCAATGGTGCACTCAGAGAAACCTACCTTTTAAAAATGCTAAAGAGATAAACACAAACCAACACAGTTTAGGAACAATAAACTA
>NW_027543238.1:0-350 GCF_008692635.1 Crocuta crocuta
TGTGGACAAGATCCTTCATCCATCCTTCCTTCCTTCTTTCCTTCCTTCTTTCCATTCGTCCATCCTTCCTTCCATCCATCCGTCCTCCTTCCCACCATCGCTTTACCCATCTATCCATGTACCCATCTATCCATCCATGCACCGTCATTAATACTCTCATCAAACTGTCTATGCATCCATCCAACCATCCACCGATCCACCCACCCATCTACCCACCACACAAGCCCATACTGGGCGTCTGTCATGAAATGAGAGACTCCCCTCAGGGAGTTTACAGTCCACCCAGGCAGACAGACTTGTCGACAGATCACTCCTTCTGCAGCATGGCTGGTATCATGAGACAGACAGAT
>NW_027543239.1:0-350 GCF_008692635.1 Crocuta crocuta
CACACACACACGCACGCACCATTTTTTGATTGAAGAATAATTAACAAAAAAACATTATATTAGTTTTAGGTGCACAGCACGTTGATTTGCAATGAGACGGGTAAGAAAGACAAATGCGATATGATTTCACTCGTATGGAATTTAAGAAACGAAACAGATGAACGTAGGAGAAGGGGAAAAAAGAGAGGGATGCAAACCATAAGAGTCTTATCTAGAGAGAACAAACTGAGGGTTGCTGGAGGGCATTGGGGCGGGGATGGGGTAAAAGGTGATGGGTATTAAGGAAGGCACTTGTGGTGAGCACAAGGTGTTGTATGTAAGTGATGAATCACTAAATTCTACTCCTAAAA
>NW_027543240.1:0-350 GCF_008692635.1 Crocuta crocuta
CGACTGGTGTTTGGGTTCCTGAATGGCAGAGCCTGTGTGATGATGCAGGGCAGGTTCCACATGTATGAAGGCTACCCACTCTCAAAGGTAAATCAGAGGCATAAGCCCAGTTGGATCCAGAAGAAAGAGGGAGAGAGTTCTTGGCTCACTTTATGATCTAGCTACCTGGGCTAGGATGACTTTGGTCTCCTCCTTTCTCTTTCATGGTGTGTATCATGCATATACGTGTGGGTGGGTTGGTAAAATATTAAAGAACACTTTCTGATCTTTTATGTTTTGTTTGTAAGGTGACATTCCCGGTGAGAGTTTTCTCCCTTCTGGGTGTGGACACCCTAGTGGTCACCAATGCA
>NW_027543241.1:0-350 GCF_008692635.1 Crocuta crocuta
AGAAAATTACGAAGAATGTCAACACGGGAACAGCAGAGTCATGAAGCTAAGCATGGGTGCTCTCTGAGTTTAGTGCCTGGTCCTACTGCATTGGTCACACACCTATGAAGCTGATCTTCCTGCCTGGGGCTGACCTGAGGTCCTTATCTCAGAAGCTCCTTCCGGTACTGACAACTCTTGATAGGTTCTCATTTCTTTTCTAAACTGTTTTGTTTTACTATCAGTCTCTGGCTCTATCGTGGCTTTCTTTGCTCCTTTTAAGTCATGAATAGACTGATTTCCCCCCTTCTCCCCTTCTCTCCACTTTTGCCCCCAAAAGAAAAATAACTTTCAGCAATAGGAAATAAGGC
>NW_027543242.1:0-350 GCF_008692635.1 Crocuta crocuta
GGGGGTTCCACGTGCCTCCCCCGAGATCTTGGCTCACGCCCTCCCTTCCCGGGAACCTTGACTTCGGCATCCTTCCTTATCTCACAGCCACGGCCTTGCGCACCCGGTTAGGCATGAACGTTGCTGTGTAAACCAAGCAAAGTGCAAAGACCTGTTCTTCATTCTCACACAAGGCACGCGGCCGGGGCGTGAGCAGTGACTCAGTCTGAGCCCCAAACCTGAGGACAGCAACGCCGGGGAGGCCGCCCGGGGAGAGGCTGCGGCCGTTAGGACTCGGGGCCGCGGGTCACCTGGCCGTGAACCACACCCTGTGGACCGGCGCCTGGTGACCACCTGCTGGAGGTGCTGGC
>NW_027543243.1:0-351 GCF_008692635.1 Crocuta crocuta
AGTTGGAATAGAGAGACAATAAGCATGATTAGGAGACGAAGTATGTTAAACATGTCAAAGTGGCCATTAGAAAAATAGAGAGAGAAGGCATGATTTTCAAAGCAGTAGAGAGAAAAAAAAATGGAGCAAAACAATTTGATCAGTTTAAAAGTAAAACAATGAAATTATGATTAATTACAAACATAAAGCAAGGTGACCAATGAGTCCACACAGATCAACAAATGTAATAAACATTAGTGTTGTCAACTCCCTTATTAAAAGGCAGACTCTCAGGACTCTCACGATGCCCAGTCGCCTGTATTCACAAGAGGAACGGCTTCACAAGACCTCCCTCCAGGTTGGAGCCCGTGC
>NW_027543244.1:0-351 GCF_008692635.1 Crocuta crocuta
ATAAAATAATGGAAAAGAATGAACATGAACCAAAGAGAGAAAAAAATCATGAGACAACACAAGAAGAAACTTGGGAAATTTAGTGACTCCATCCAATGTAATAACATGTGTATAATAGGCGTCCCAGAAGAAGCAAAGAAAAGAAAGGAGGCAGAAAATTTATTTCAGGAAATAACAGCTGAAAATGTCCCTAATGTAAGAAAGGAAATGGACATCCAGATGCAGGAGCCACGAAGAACTCCCTTCAAAATCTACAAAAGCAGGCCAATACCAAGACATACTGTAATTAAAATGTCAAACTATAGAGATCAAGAAACATCTTAAAGCAGCAAGATAAAAGATGTTCTTCAC
>NW_027543245.1:0-350 GCF_008692635.1 Crocuta crocuta
CTTGATAACTACACAATTAAGGCCTAAAATAACTCACGAACCAGATTTACATTATTAAACACTAAAGTAACTCAAATGCATAAACAAGTTCTACACAATAAAATGGCCTTAGAAACTTAACAGCAACATAACCAGGAGCATATGCCGTTATTAAAGTGGAATGTTGCAGTGGAATGTGTCTACATTACACATTATAATAAACCTATAACAGGATCATTTACTGATATAAATACCTAAATTGATGCTCTTAAAGACCTTACATTAAGGTCTTAAAGATTGGTTAAGATCCTGGTTGGATCCACCTAGCTTGTCCACGCTTAAAGGCTTTCTTATCATTCCTTTTTATTTTT
>NW_027543246.1:0-351 GCF_008692635.1 Crocuta crocuta
CAAATACCACTACGAGTAGGGAAATAAAATAACCAAAGTCTCAAAGAGAGACCAAGAGACACCATTAAAAGAACACCTCCTTAATGAACAGGCCCAGGACAGTCAAAGAGCCTTCTTTAATACTGCAGTACTAGCAGGTGCAGAGTGCATAACAAGTTTTTAAAACCAACAAAAGATAGAAAACTGACCAAAATTATGAAACAGAAGAATACTCCTTCAAAGAAATTCCAGGAAGAAATGACAGCAAAAGAACTGTTCAATACAGATATAAGCAACATAACTGAACAAGAATTTATAGAAACAGCCAGAAAATTAATCGCTAGGCTTGAAAAAGGCATGGAAGACATCAGA
>NW_027543247.1:0-351 GCF_008692635.1 Crocuta crocuta
TGAAAGCACTGGCTCTTCTAAAGCTCACAATTATATATTTCACATTAAGCATACAAGGGGTGGCACTCATCTTCCCTATCAGACTGTGTTTACTGAGAGGTCAATGCTTCATTGTTCTATTTGACATTTGTCCCCTTGCCAATCACAATATGACCACCTCTGAAAACTGCTTAGCACTAGGGGCAAAAAATCCAAACCAATGATCAAAATCTATGAATTTATTCATATTTAAATGGAGTATTCATTTTAAAATTAAAATATATTGGTCCTTCCAAAAAGAACACTAACATTGGAATCTTCTTTATGGCCCTTACTTGAATCAAGAAAAATCCAAGATTTACTTCCTACTTG
>NW_027543248.1:0-351 GCF_008692635.1 Crocuta crocuta
AAGGATTATACACATAATGATCCAACAGAGTTCATGGAGACTTACACAACCTAATGAAGACAAAAATGAAGGAAATGCACAATCCCAAACTCCTAATTGTTATTCATTTCCTTCTATTTTACTGATGGTTTTCTCTTAAGTCTTTTCTTAAAAAAAGGCCTGGCCTTTTGATATTGAGCTTAATCCAAGAAACACAAGGAAAGAAAGAATGACTTACCATGTTCTTCCTGGAGTATACCTTTAACAAGGAAAATTACAAATGCATTAGACAGTGAAAGCAGAAATTCTAAGAGTCCTTTGCTCTGTGAAGGTGGTGAAGCACATTACAGATGGAAGTAGAAAACTACGTAT
>NW_027543249.1:0-351 GCF_008692635.1 Crocuta crocuta
TTGCCTATCAATGTCATCAAGTAGAACATCAAGATAAGTACAAAGAGAACTACTTCCAGATGCGGCCAATTAGAAAAACCCAGGAGAACAAAGTAGCCTTCAGAACTTACATTTTTCCCCATTGTCATTTTTTCCAGTACCTGGAGAAAGAATCATAAACTCAAAGGCTGCCCACTCATCATCAAATACCCGGAGAAAACCTATACCATTTCCAAATATGCTCTTGTTACAGTAACATATTTATAGTTTTATTTTTATGTTTTATTCAGATAGTTTTATTATATGTTTCATTCAGATATTTTTCCTGTTGTGTTTACAATCAATAACTTCTCAAGTGAATGGGATTTTTAA
>NW_027543250.1:0-351 GCF_008692635.1 Crocuta crocuta
ACTCCGAGCTTTCAGGCGGCTCCACAGCCTTACAGCCTCTGTGCATCACCTAGAACTAGCGCCCTTTCTGGAACTCCGCTTCTGTGGGCACGCTGGCTCTTCTCATGGGGTCCTCGAGAAGAGCTGGCCCCACAGATTCTACAGACAGTCAGTGACCCAGGGATGCTGACCGCTTTTCAAAAGCAAATGTGTAATCATCTAAAACAAAAATCCATCTCTGCATCAGAATGGACTCACTCTCCAGGCCCTGATGTTTAGGGTTCAGCATCTACTTTTCCTGTGAAAAATATGGCTGTGTCACTTTTTTTTAAAAATTGTTTTAATGTTTATTCATTTTTGAGAGAGAGAGAG
>NW_027543251.1:0-351 GCF_008692635.1 Crocuta crocuta
GTCAGAAAAATAAATCAAGGAATCAATCCCATTTACAGTTGCACTAAAAACAATAAGATACTTAGGAGTAAACCTAATAAAGAGGTAAAAGATCTGTATCTGAAAAGTATAGAAGACTTACGAAGGACATTGGAAAGGACACAAAGAAATGGAAAAGCATTGTATGCTCATAGATTGAAAGAACAAGCATTGTTAAAATGTGTATACTACCCAAGCAATCTACATATTTAATGCAATCCCTATCAAAATATATTACTAGGATTCTTCTCAGAGCTAGAACAAAAAAATCCTAAAATTTATAAGGAAACACAAAAGACCCTGAATAGTCAAAGTAATCCTGAAAAAAAAAAA
>NW_027543252.1:0-351 GCF_008692635.1 Crocuta crocuta
AGTATTACCTCAGAGTAAACTCAGGTTTATTTCACGGTATATATTAAAAAAGTAAAAGAAAAAAAATCTTCAAATGGCATTACCATTTGAAACAGGTTTAATTTAAAGTTCTCTCTTTAGAAAGGGCTGACATTTTCCACTGATGGACAAAAGTAAACTATGACAGTGGACCCCGCCCGAAGGCAAAGACACAGATAGCTGCACAATCAGATTGTGGAAAGAGGCTTTTTCAAGTGCAGAGAACTACCCAGCTGGAAGGCAGGCACTACAGCTGTGTGCACACACAACTGCACTTGACTAAAGCCCCCCGTACCCCTCCTCCACCACACTGTAGTGGGGACTAGAAACAGC
>NW_027543253.1:0-351 GCF_008692635.1 Crocuta crocuta
AGTTGCCATCTATGGAATACTTGCTACTGTAGATGTCAGATACTGTTAAGTACTTTCTCAATATGATTGTACTTAATCTTCACACCAACTATTTGAGATGTGCGTTCCATTTTATCCATTTTATAGAGGGGCAAAATGAATTGTAATTTTAGTTCATTTTTGTGTTTTAATAAGTGAAACCACGTGGTGTAATATTAAGAACACGGGAATAGGAGTCAGGAGACTTGTTTTTTTCCTCCAGTGTAACCATCACACACTCATTGTGTGCCCTTAATCATGTTGTTAATCTTAATTGCTGTGCCATTGACGAGGATGCATTTCTGGTGGAGGAAGGTTGGGGCATAACAAGGA
>NW_027543254.1:0-351 GCF_008692635.1 Crocuta crocuta
CCTGAGTGTGGGACAGATGCCCTGAGATTCACCTTGTGCTCCCATGGGGCTTTAGGTAAGCCTGAGCAAGAGAGGGATTGGGGCTGTAGGCACCCTTGTAGAGGGTGGGGCAGGGTCAAGGACTCCTTGCACTGCTGCCACCCATGTGCACATTCCCGCCTTCCTCTTCCTCTCAGGGGGTGACTTGCATCTGTCTGTATCCGAGGTCCTAAGTTCCCGGCATTTCTGCAACAAAATCTGGAATGCCCTGCGCTTTATCCTCCATGCCTTAGGGGATACATTTTTACCCCAGCCTGCAGAGGAGGTAAGAGAGAGACTTGGGAGGCAGAATCATCAGGTCTCTGAGGGCTG
>NW_027543255.1:0-351 GCF_008692635.1 Crocuta crocuta
AAGACATTCACAGACACCTTTCACCAAAGGACTTCTGTTCAAAACAGGAAGGCACGTGGTTAGGGAATAATGATTAGACGCAACCTCTATATTAATTAATGAAATGCTGAGGCTTGTTATTCACTATTGGACTACATAATGGCCACTGTCAGTGAATGAATAGGTTTGGGGCACTGTCTGCATGGTTACAAAATGGTACAAGCTTACTGCGCTGGCTGAGGACTCAAATACAGTCCTAACATTCAAGCCCTCTTACATATGGTTTTCCCTAACCTTTGTTTCCAAATGAATTGTTTTTCAGATGGTCGATATGTAGACTGCATTTATAAAAACTTTGTCTTAAAAAAAAAA
>NW_027543256.1:0-351 GCF_008692635.1 Crocuta crocuta
CCTGCCATGCTTCTTACAGGACCCTACCTCAGCAATCCTGCAAGGGCCCGCAAACCTGTGGTCACAGAACCAGTTGAAGAAGTTGAGGCTGCTGTTGTCGTGCCTGCGTCTGGAGGCCTCTTGCTGGTAATCTGGGTGCCACTGTATGAGACTAGCGTCAGATGCCCTGTATCCTGGAGAAAGACGGCTACATGAGAAGGCGCTGGACGAGGATCCAAGTGCAACCCTCGGCCAGCCGCCACCCATATACACAGTGGCCACGTACCGGCGACAGTATGGACATACTCCTTAGCAATGACTTCATTCTGGAAGTAGGGGTTCTTGGCGAAGAACAGCAGGATCTTCCAGCAA
>NW_027543257.1:0-351 GCF_008692635.1 Crocuta crocuta
GCTGGTTCCTTACAACACACCTCTCTCTTTGTGTACGTGCCTCCCACCCATTCTCGTCCTCTGGGGGACTCTGACTAACACACTTGGCCAGCGCTCAGCGTGTAATAACAGTGACAGTGCGTGAATCCACATCGGTGCCAGGCTTCTCCTCTGGCCTCCAGCCTCGGGTCCCCGTCAGCTCCCGGGCCTCCTCCTCACTTCTGAACCGGCCTCCCAGACTTACTGCAGACCTGCCTCTGTGGCCCAGCCCGCCTCACCATACCCTGCCCCGGTAATGGTTGCTCCCAACTCCTGGCTGCCCAGGCCCCACACGTCGGAATCGACCTTGACTTCTTCCTCTTTCTCCCTCTC
>NW_027543258.1:0-351 GCF_008692635.1 Crocuta crocuta
TATGAGCACACATGGTAAACTGAGAGGGACCAGCTTTTAGGGAGAGATACCGCTTATAATTGTCGTATTTCATCAAACCCAATATGCCATCAGTTTGAAGATGAATAACTACTTTGTATATCTCTAAGAAGGAAAAGATGTAGCCAAACTATGATATCCCATCCTGATTTCAGAGATGTTAAAATGGGGAAAATGTGCAATATATTCAATACTTAAAAAGCACTACTACTACGTCCATCTGAAAGTTAAGCAAGTGGTCGTAAACAACGTTATTAGACAGCTCGTGTTGATTTAACCCTTATCTAATGTTACTGTGCGCCAAGTACTGTTCTTAGTATTTTATAAATAATA
>NW_027543259.1:0-351 GCF_008692635.1 Crocuta crocuta
GGTGCTCCGTAAGGTCTCCGTTTTCAGTCTGCCTTTTATTCCTGCCCCTCCCCACACTCTTCCCTTTGGTCTCTCCTAAGCGTTGCTGCTGGTTAGTTTGTCCTGCCCGGGTAGGCCCCAACCAAGGGTCCTGTTTTCTGGCCCCTTAGGTCGCGTTGTGCTCAGAGTCAGATCTCAGTTGGGAGTCCCCCTTTGGATTTCTGCCCCTCCCCACCCTTCCCGCTTGTGTCTCCTCCCACAGTTCCTCCTGGTTACGTGGTCCTGCTCAGAGGGGCCCCATCATTGGGTCCTGTTTCTTTGCCCCGAATTCAAGTTTTCCTCGGAATAGCGTTTAGCTCTTCCCCCCCCCCC
>NW_027543260.1:0-352 GCF_008692635.1 Crocuta crocuta
AAAAAAAAAAAAAAAAAAAAAAAAGGGGTGGCTTTGAGGGCGCCTGGGTGGCTCAGTCAGGTTAGCATGCAACTCTTGATTTCGGCTCAGGCCATGATCTCATGGTTCGGAGGATCAAGCCCCATGTAGCGCTCTGTGCTGAGAGCATGGAGCCTGCTTGGGATTCTCATTCCCTCTGGAAACAGAGGTAGGAGGGGCGTGGCCACAAGCCCAGGGATGCAGGCGACCACAGAGGCTGGGCAGCTCGGGGAGGGACTCTTTCTAGAACCCCAGGGCGGGAAGCATGGCCCTGATGTTGGCCTTCTGGCCTCCAGACGGTGGGACAGTTAATTTCTGTTGTCCGCCCCCCTCC
>NW_027543261.1:0-352 GCF_008692635.1 Crocuta crocuta
AAAGACAGTCTTTTTCTTTTTTCTTTTTTGTTTCTTTTCTGGTTACCATAGTGCAGTGGGTTATTTTGAACCCCCCAGGGTGCATTTGGCAATGTCTGGAGACACCTTTGGCTGCCACAGTTAGGGAGAGGGTGCTACTGGCATCTGGTGGGAAGAGGTCAGAGATGCTACTAAACATCCTGCAGGGTACAAGACAGCCCCTTACAACAAGGAATTATCTGGGCTAATATGTCAGTCATTGCTCAGGTTGAGAATTCTTATTATAGTAATATGAACTCATTCTTAAAAGGTATACTACTCCCTCAGTCTTGACCCCTATAAGTACAAGTATATTCTTCCAGACTTTTTTTTT